>NC_058132.1:479315511-479358153 GCF_016433145.1 Gracilinanus agilis
AAGGAAGGAAGGAAGGAAGGAAGGAAGGAAGGAAGGAAGGAAGGAAGGAAGGAAGGAAGGAAGGGAAAGAAAGAAAGAAAGAGAGAGAGAGAGAGAGAGAGAGAGAGAGAGAGAGAGAGAGAGAGAGAGAGAGAGAGAGAGAGAGAAGGAAAGAAAAAATCTTTTATTAGCTATGTAACCAAGGCTAGAGATATGTTCAGAAAACACTGTTGACAATAACATTTTCTTTCTCCTTAGGCTTATACCTTCCTACCTGGTGACATTCATGAAAGGAGGAGACACTAAATGCTATAAGAGAAGAGGACTTGGGCCCTTTGTATCATAGGCCAACACATGGTCCTTGAATGAGGGCCTCAGTTGGAATTTTGTTGTTGTTGTTGTTCTGTTTTATATTTTTTGCCTTAACATTTCTTTTTACTTTTAGATGAAAGGTATTGAAGATGGACTTCTAAGAGTGGAACTAGGGTTGAAATTTTTAGCCAGTACTGAAGAGTAAGCCCATCAGTGTGTGACCAAGCCCATCAGTGACTAAGGTTGGCATGGGTCAAATAGTAAGGCTGAAAGTGGATATGAAATTTTAGGAATCTAAATTCATTTTCCCCATAGATCAAGAAGGAAGCAGAGGGGAGATTGTTCTTCCCAGGCATTGAATAAGAGCACGATATGAGTACTTTTGTTTTTGCTATATTTTCCACACGCAAAAAAAAAGAAATACCCCATTGTAAAAGCTAATTGACATTAATTGGTTCAATGGAAAGATGCTAGTCACTAGAACTAACAAAAGCCTGGGGGAACACAATGGAATAGTGAGCCAAAAGCTTTAGAAAGGACATTCCCCCAACCCTCAGGGATACTACCAAAACCTTGAGGGGGAGATGTTGTTGACCTTCCTCTGGGAGAATGAACTCAGATTAGTATTCATTTCACCTGGATAACTGCAGGCAGGTCTCTTTCCCTTTAATAGGTGAGAAGCAGAAAAAGGAAAACCAAATCACATAACTCATCTCCATACCAACAGTAGGAAACCAGTGTGGTTATCTTTTCCTAATCAGAAGAACAATTTTTCCCTTTACTTAAAGAGGAAAAAAAAAAACAACAACAACAAACTACCCTCTCGACTGACATTTTCAGCTGCTAGCTACTCCGGTGTTGTTTAAAAGTTAAACACAATGGTTCTTCTTTTGGTTGGGATCGTCCCTAGCAACATGCATCTTTTATAAACTACTTTAAATATAGGCTGCTTTATCAAAAGGCTTCCCCAGAATGGATTTTAATAAAGCTTGTAAGAAATAAAAAGATGTTTAGCAAAGATTTAATGTGGTTCCTTGTCACTGTACCTAATATCAGAATAGGATGGTTCAAGAATTTGCCTATTGCAAAGAAAAGGGGGGGAAATGGGGTTCTTGAAAATGGACTTTCATTTTTGTATCTCCATTCTGTCTTAACTGTCAGGAGGGAATTCCACAATACAGAGACTGTCATTACATCACTAGTGGCTTTTGGCAGCAAGCTCTTGATTAAAATAGCAACTCCTCTCAAACTTTTAGCTCACAAAAGCTCATTCACAACACCTGGAATGATCCAATAGGGTGAAGCAACATATGATATACTTTATTCCTGATACATGAACTGCAATCAGATAGCAATTCTATCTCAAGTCCCAGGGAAGTTGCTGCTCTGTTCCCTGAAACAAAGCTCGACTGTAAGAATGTTCAGCAATGACGCCATTTTCCTCATAAACCCATCCTTAAAACGTATCATCTGACCATATTTTACCAGTTTTGACAATAAAAAATTGCTCTCCTCCAGTTATGCAGTAAATTGTGGTCTCCATGGCACAAAGCTTTTCTTTCATGTAGAAGATTAATTCACCACATGGTTAATAGGCTTGCAGGAGACAAGTTTCCCACAATAAAAAGGCCAGGTACTGTTTGCCTTTGGTGCTGGTGCCACTTATATAGCAAGCAAAAGAATATTGACCCAGTATAGTTCATCACCCTCAGGCATCTTGCCTTCTTCAGTAATCCCATCAGAGTTCACAAGCTCAGCAGGCAGGAGGGGAACATTCAGAAAAGCCTAGGCTGCCAAGGAAGTCAGAGTAAGATCCTTTTCCCATTACAATGACCAAATTTCTCAAAATCAAAATCCTCACTTTGTCTGATTCTCACACTATCAATGCCCTAAAAACATCCCTTTCCTCCTTTTTCTCCTAATTCCTTTCTCCAATCCTTACCCACAGCTACTCTTCTATCCTTAAGCAGAACTCCGAGAAAGACAAATATTTACTTTCATTCATACATTCAACAAACATTTACAAAGTAGCCAGGAGGATGCCTTTCCAATGAGTTATCTCCATTGTTACATGTGGATAACAAGTGTTATGCTAAGCCCTGAGGAGAACAAAAGCAAAAAGACAGTCTTGCCCTCAAGGAACTTACATTGTATTTAGGAGGAAAAAAGCAAATCAGTAAGCAAAAAGAAATTAGGGAAAGTGGTGGCAATATCCACTAGGAGTTTCAGAACAGGTTTACCTAAATCTTAATTAATCCTTGGTCTGTTAACTACTATTTGACCTCAAATAATAGCTATTTAAATATATATTGGCATTGTAGAGCAGACAGCATATTGTAATAGAAAGAGCCTTAGCTTCAAAGTCAGAAAACTAGAACTTGAACTTCAATTCTACAATTAATTACCTTGAGACCTTTGGTAAATCATTTAACCTCTCTAGGTTTACATTTCCTCAGCAGGGAAAAAAAAAGGTGGAAAGGGAGTGTGAATTACCTCAAAGGAGTTTTCCAGCTCTAAACCTATGACTATAGTCCCTCTCTAAGGCTTACTTTTTTTTTTTAATCTGTAAAATGATTTCTAAAGTCTCTTCTAGCTAAGTCCTATAAACTTAGAAGTGTATGAAGTGTGTCTATATGCTCTATGGCAGAAACACACCAATAATTGATATTCTATCACTTACCATCATTGTGATCTGATGTTTTTGAAACTCTTCCTCACTATCTCAGAGTTGATGAGGTCATTATATGACCTTCCAAACCTGGAAGGAGAAGTGTATTTCACGACCCAAAGTTAATATTTACAAAACTATTACATACTGAGTCTATAAAGCACGGACTTGACAGGATCCTAGAATCTTTAAATGGGAAGGGGCATCTGATATCATTTAATTTAATCCATCCCTGACTAAGAACCCCCTCTACCACATATCCAAGTGCTCCCTAGTTTTTGCATGAAGACCTCCAGTAAGGCAGTTCAATTAACTTTACCTTCCATCTTAGAATCAATATTATGTATTAGATCCAAGGCAAAAGAGTGGTCATGACTAGGAAATTAAGTGACTTGCCCAGAGTCAGCCAGCTAGTAAATTTCTGAGGCTAGATTTGAACCCAAGACCTCCCATCTCTGGGCTTCACTCTCTATCTGCTTAGCCACCTACCTGCCACCTAGCTATCCCCTATGCAGCCCACTCTTAATAGCTGTGATTATTAGGAAACTTTTTCTTACATCAATACTAAATTCAGAATCTCAGCAATTTAGCTTGCATTGACCTCAGTTTTCTCATCTGCAAAATGGACATATAATAGCATCTCCTTATAGGGTTATTGAGAATATTAAGAGATAATATTTTTAAAGTGATTTGCAAACCTTACAGCACTACATATCTTCCTTAATTTTTTTCTCTTTGCATCTTCCACCCATATTCACCTTAAAGGAATTTGAGTTCTGGGCTAAAATGAAAGGGAAAAAATCAAAGAAATTATGTTTACTAAAGGATCTCCTTATAATTAGGTAGTGATATTTTGAGCTTAATTCTACATTATTTAATTACTATAAGGCCATTTGGCAATGTTCAATGAAAAAGAATATGTGACAATCCCTCCCATATCTTGACTTTCACCACTGAAGTTTCAACACATTGCAGGTAAGAATAAGAAATTAAATGGAAACTTTTTGAGAGATTTGCAGAAGCCACAGACCACTATGGAAGACCAGCAAATGACACAGAAAAGGTTTAGAAACTATATAGCCTATGATCAAATACTTGACCCAAATTTTACAATAAGGTATAATAAACACCCCATAAAAGAAAAAGAAAAAAAAATCACATTTCTTCTCTGGTATGAAGGAAGAGTCCAACATTTTTAAGAATATTGGCCAGATTGCATTGGTGCCATTTTCCTAACCCCCATGATATAGAAGAGATACCTGTATTTCTTTTCCTTCTATGTGGATTGCATGCACAAAGATGATATCCAGACACATTTTCTGAATATCAATTGGGAAAGATTTGGGGATGAAAGGTTACATTTTCAGTAAGAAACTCTTTCTCTTCACTGAGCATAAGCTCCTCTCCTTCCATGTTTAAAGTTGTCTCACTCCTATGGAGCCTGCTTTCTGAACTTTAACATGCATGGCTGTAAGTACAGAGAGGCAACTGGGACTTTTCCCCTAAGCACAGAATTTATAGGGTACTGACAACATTTTTGCAGCAAGAAACAATCGAACTTATCATCTAGTAAGCAGGAATAATCAGAAAATGAAGCTACCAGAAGAAGAGGGGCTTCCTATACTGCATCACCTCAAATAAGTTCCTCCACAGTCTACTTTGCTCTGCTCTTTTTCCCTTTGCTCTCCCTACAGCAATGATAGGCAACTTTTTAAGATTGATGTGTCAAAATTCACACACACACACACACACACACACACACACAAACACACAAACGAGCATAACTCAGGTGGTGTGTCATTTCAAGAAAAAAACATAATTTCACTATATTTATAGTTTAAATAACAAAAATGTATAATTGTAATATTTAACTGTATTTAATAAACCAAAATAGGTAAATTAATATAGGTAGAAGTCATCTATAGTGCACAGAGTGTCTACACTACACAACAGCAAATGTTTCATCCTCAGCCCCATACTTCTCTGTATGCGGCCGCATGTCATAAAAAATGGCTATGCGTGTCAGTGCTGACATGTGTGTCATAGGTTTGCCATCACTGCCCTACAGCAACCACCCTAACAGTCTTGGGGTCTCATGTTCACAAAATTACGTCCCATGTTCTGCCCCAAACAAATTGTACCCCATCTTCTATGCCCCCAAATTCAAAAATTGTTCTTTATGACTCTGGATCTGTGAATTCTTGACTTCTTCCTATTCTACTAGTTCACAGAAATATGGATCTTAGCACTGGAAGGTTATGTAAAAACAACTTGAAGGTCAAAGGATCTTAGATTTAAAGCTGACAAAGCCCTTCAAGGCTATCTATTCTAACCCCTTCATTTTACAGATGAGGAAACTGAGATACAAGAATATTAAGGGATTTTTCAAGGTCCCATGGCAGATCTAGGATTCAAATTCAAGCACTTTTGCAGCAAGAAACAACTGAACTTAGCATTTAGTTAGCAAAAATAATTATAATAGGAATCTACCAGAAGGAGAGGACCATCCTATACCACAAGTCTGTTTGTCAAGAAATTTCACCACTATTTCCATTATTCTAAAGAGGGCGGCATCCCTAAAATTGGATATAATAATATCATTCCTACATATGCTTCTAAAAATATCTATAACATTTTAATTTTATAAGGAAATTAAGATTTTAAAAAATTTAAATGGAACTTTATATGCAACAAAGAGAATGTTTTTCTATTTCTGGAATAGAACTGAGCAGTGAACAATTTGCTTTATCTCTTTGTGCCTCCAGTTCTTCAGCTGTCACATAAAGAGAAAACTATCGCTATCTTCTTAAGATGGACATGAGGATAACTTAGGCAATTCCTATATTAGTGTTCAAAGTATTTCAGGGAGAAAAATAATATAAACAGATGAAATGATCCTTAACCATTCCTCTAAAAATATAGTATGCTTTTTTAAAGCAGTATACTTTTAGAGTTTAACTCTAAAATACATTGATGTTTCTCACAAAGAGACTCACCTTCAAACTTATATCAGTGAAAGTCATCTGTCCCCAGTTGTCCCAACTTAACTGGTGATGACTATAATGTTCTTCTTGTCCCTGGGTGAGTTATGATCCCATTAGCACTTTGAACTTGGAACTCTGCACAGAGTGAGGCAATAACAAGATAGATAGGTCCTTATGAAACTGATACTATTAACACTATTTGTTTTGCCATGAGTTGACAACTTTAGTAAATTGTCCATAATTGGCTATCAGGGAAAGGAAAAGAATCCAGTCTCGCTCCCTGTTATTATGGTATTGATTTTCAATAATCACTTTCCTTTTTTTGTCATGCTTTTGTATTGTTGTCATGATAGACTGAACAGATATTGCTGAGTAGCTCTGCTGTACATCTGGGAACTTCATGTGGAACACACATTAAAAAAAAATCCAATCCACACTGCTTGCAGGAGAGTTTGTCAACAATAAAGGAGATGAGGTGCACCTACATGTGAATAATGATCACAAGAAATCTATGGAGCCTTTCTAAATATTGAAGAGAATGGCATATTGAATTGAGTGCCAAAACTGGAATCAAGAGGACCTGGGTTCCACCCTGAGAGCACTGACATAATCAGACCTGATATAGACATGCATAGAAGTGCTCTTCAGATGCCAAATTTACTGACCTACCCAAGTCAGAGTTTGTAGCTATTCATTTCCAATTCCAAAATGACTGACAGGGAGAGTGTTTCTTAATTATCCAGCTTGGTGAATAAAGGTTACTATAAGGCCATAATATCTCTTTCTAAGAAGAATAAATGAATGTGCTTACCTACTCAAAAAAATCCACTTTCAACATTTACTAGTAGAACTCTTTTAGGATGGGGACTGTGTTGTTTTTATATTTGTAGCCCCAGTGCTCAGCTCAGTGCTTGGCACATAAATAACCTTTTATAAAAGTTTGGCAAATGATTATTAGCAGTATAATGGAAAAAGTCACTTAACCTCCAAATATCAGGGACCACATCTATTGAAGAATGCAAATAAATGATACCCAAAGTACCTAGTTTACAGATTATGACACTCAAAAAAATTAATGTGATTGATTAATAATTAAACAGATAATTAGTGTGAATTCACAAACTTTATCAATTTTATGATGATTCTTTTTCAAAATATTTACATAAAAACAGGCAGCACACACATGTACACATGGTTTCTAAAACCAGTGATCGGTGTCAACCTATTAACGCCTCCAGATAAATGGAAGGAGTCGTTACTGTTATCTAGGAACTCAACCCCTTACCCCAGTAGCCTTAACTGGGGTTTCCAGCCCAGCTCACTTCTTAGCATCTACTCAATATTCCTTCATTCTGGAAAACATTATTACAGTTCATAACAAATGAAGCTCTCTCCTTAAGCCTTCTTAACAGCTCCCCCTACCACCACCACCACCACCACATGTACTAATCCAGGGCAACAGAGGAAGGGAGAAGACCCTGCTCTGTCTACCAGAATTCAGAGTTGCAGGGGCACCGAGGTGATTCAATGGGCTGAGAGTCAGATCTAGTGACAGAGGTCCTGGGTTCAAATTTGGCCTTAGACACTTCATAGCAGTGTGACCATGGACAAGATACTTCAACGCCCATTACCTATCCCTTACTGTTCTTTTGCCTTGGAACCAATACTTAGCATTGATTGTAAAATAAAAGATAAGAGTTTTTAGGGTGGAAATTTTTCACACAAATGTACATATTATTTTATTTGTTCCTCACAATAGTCCAATGAGGTATATGATATTATCTCCATTTACATTTAGAGAAACTGAGATGCAGAGGAGTTAAGTGACTTGCATGGGATCAAAGAGCTAGTAAGTATGTGAGGCAGAATTTGAAATAAGGTCTTTCTAATTGTAATTTTTTTCACTATCTACTGTGTCAATTGTTTTTCTCTACCTCTTCCCTAGTAAAGTAGTAATATTAATGGGATACATGAATCAAATCCACAATTTGGGAGCACTGGATTTCCTTTCTAGGCACTAGATTTTAATATGAATATTGACAAAGTGGAATGTGTCCAAAGAGAGGTTGAACATGATCAAACTGACTCAACAAACATGTATTAACCACTTAGTATATATCAGGCACTATGCTAAGCTCTAAAGAAGCAAAAAAAAAAACAGTCTAGCTTCAAGGAGTTCATAATCTAATGGAGTAGACAACATGTAAACAGCTATGTACAAATAAGATATAGATGGAATAAAATATACATTATCTTCAATATAAAGCATTTGACTTCAGTTGGATCAGGGATGCCTTCTTGTAGAAAGTGGGATTTTAGCTGGAAACTAAAGAATATCAGGGAAGTCAAGAGATAGAGATGAGAAGGAAGAGAATTTCAGTCATGGAAGACAGCAAGTGAAAAGAAGTTTCTGGATTGTACAAACAACAAAGCAGAGGAATAGTCATTCTCTCTGATCCCAGCAGTGAAGCTGCTCCAGCAGACCCAGGACCCAATGTAAAGGTTTTGACCTAGAACAAAACTTGCTCCTCTACCCCAGTCCTCCCTCCCTCATTCCAGTGCGTAGAAATCTCAGCTCCAGACCACATGAGAGATAACTACTGCCATGTCAAAACAGCCCCTTGGAAGTAAGGTGGGAACTCTCTACACTACCAATGCCAAGTCAGAGAACTAAGGATCACAGGGAGTGAGACAAGGCATCAAGACATAACACCATGTGGAGGTGGAGGGGAGGGAGTGTGTGCAGGATTCCACAGATTCTTAGGGAAAGATCATAGTATCTAGCTGGAACCAAATCTGATAACCAGAACTTGGGGCAGAGACATAGGTTGGTGAACTGTGAATTGCCCAGCATGGGAAGAGGCTGAGACCCTTTGAGATCCTGCCCCCGAGTAAACCACTATCAGAGAGACAGTCAGAGATAATGAATGACTAGGAGGAAAAAAAAATTTTTTAATAAAGACCAAAATTACCAAAAATCTCGGGAAGGAAAAAAACTAAAAGACCTTGAACATATACAGATAACTAACAGGGAGAACATTAACAACAGAAGAAAATATGTCTTTTAGACTTAGTAAATAAATTAAAGTACCTATGAATAAATAGTACACAACCAAGGGAAATGGCAAAACATTTAACAAAAAAAGAAGACCCTTTAGAATGTGAGAACAAGGAACTACAGTATACTATTCTTGAATAGTTCAAAAGAGAAATAAAAATTATGAGAGCAGAATTTATGGCCTACAATGTGAAAATACTTGGCATAGTTGAAAAACTATAATCTGTTTTTATAATGACAAATCTCATCAAAGAAACAAAAGAAAGAATAATAAACTGAAAAATGTCAATATACCGAACTGAAGAACAAGCTAGAAGAGCAAAAAAAAAAATAACATTAAAAGAAAAAATGTTTACTTCACAAGTGAGACATAATGATCTCAAAGACAAGATAAGTAAAGACAACCTAAAGATCTCTCTCCAAAAAAATATAACAAAGAATTCTCAAAGTATAATACAGGAAATAATATAAAAGTACCACTTCTGGACACATATACACATGAAATTCTAATTGAACCAATTCACAAATCACCTCCAAAAGACAAAAAAAAATCAAGGCTACAAGCTCCAGGACACATGGAGGTTAAATTTAATAATTCAAGTCATAAACAACTAGCTTTGCAAACTATCCGGGGAAAGACCTTCAAATATGAATGAAAGGAACATCCAAATAACACAAGACCAGTATGCACCCACAATAAAATATAAAAGAGAATGGAATAATATATTCTAAAGAATAATGGATCATTAGATAGCCCAAGGTGAATTACCCTGAAAATTTGAAATGAAATATAAGTGAAAAAAGATGGACATTCAATAATAAGGAGATATTTGAAGCACTTTTTTGGAAAGAAAATGAGAACTGAAGAGATTTGCTTCTCAATCACTTCAAGCAACAGAAATACAGAACAAGTAAATAAATGCTGCAGTCAAGGACAATAATAGCAACAGAGTAACAACAATGGGGGCAGCTGGGTGGCTCAGTGGATTGAGAGCCAGGCCTAGAGACTGGAGGTCCTAGGTTCAAGTCTGGCCTCGGACACTTCCAGCTGTGTGACCTTGGGCAAGTCACTTGACCCCTATCGTCTACCCTTACCACTCCTGGGCTAAGGAGGGTCCCTAGCCCGGATGAAAAAGGAGGAGGGTTGGGCGTGGGGCTAGCAACCCCACCCTGTAAAAACTACATCTGCTAAAGAAACTGCAACCTAAAGTAGGGGCAGCTGGGCTAGCTCAGTGGATTGAGAGCCAAGCCTAGGGACGAAAGGTCCTAGGTTCAAATCCGGGCTCAGACACTTCCCAGCTGGGTGACCCTGAGCGACTGTGTGACCCATTGCCTACTGGTTATGGCCCTATGCTCCTAGAATGGAGTCCCAGGATAAAAAAAAAAAAACAACTAAAAGAGTAGCAAGGAAATTCTTTCTAAATATATCCAACAAATCAAGGATGACAGTAGAAATTCTGTGGAGATAATAGTAAAGAAGGGGGTCAGGAACATAACCTGGCAACATCCTACCTATAGATGAATCAACATTTTTCTTTAGAATTTTTGTTTTATGGAGCTGCATTATAACAGGAAGGGTATGTAAAAGGGGTTAGGGAGCAGGGAAATATAAAGGAGTGTGTGATATGTGTAATGCAGGTTGCAACAAAAGCTTTGGCTTTTGCAAATTCATCTGTAAGCAGCCTTGGCATTTAGGGGTTTTAGAATGTTCAGAAAGGCAGTTGGAGCCTGAGGCTATAAATAGTGCTGAAGGTCCAACTGAGGGGCTTTTGCCTTTTGGCTTTGGCATTGGCTTGTGTTTATTTGTCTTGGGGACATTTTGGACCTAGCTTGATTTCTCTGGACCTCTCCCTGATCTCTCCATTCACATCTGCATTATTTTCCCTAAATTTCCCTTTGGGCCCTGGGAGGAAGGGTGGTTTTGGTGGTTGAACATTGTGGGTTTAGCTTCTGTAGGAAAGCAGGACATCCTTAAATCAAGCCACCCCCTTATTTAGTGATCTGATAAATACTTTACTTCAGGGTAGTGAATCCGGCTCTCCCAGTCTGACTCCTTTCTCTGTGACCCTTCCCCCCAACACCAGCTTTCTCCCTAGTAGCAGTTACAAAACCCTGAAACCCTCTCTCCCTCAACTCATCCCTGCCACCAATAAATTCCCCTTTGTTACCTATACAAAGCCTCTGGTGAATAATTGTATTGAAGATTAAGGCAAAGGCTGAAGAGGGAAGAATTATTTTCCTTTTATTTCCTTGGGGGAAACCTAAGCATCCATCTTGGGCAGGAAGTACCCAGCGGAGACTTTCTGCAGACATCAATTTCACTGGAAGGGAGGAGCCTTTGACTCCTCCCTCAAAGGACTTTAGAAATTAACAAGAGAAACCCTAGCCTTGATCTAAACATTTCTGACTGGCCCAAATTCCTCTTGTACCTTAGAGACAACTTCCCTGTCTAAAGATCCAGCCTATTTCCTCTCAGTATCCTCTGTCTCTAGCCTCAGTGATCAGCCTGTTTGGGCAGCCCTCCTGTATACTCCCATCCATTCCCTTACCTTCCTATATATTCAACCTCATTCATCCCTTCTCTACACTCAGCTATCCCCATCATTCCCCCATTCCTCCTCCAAATCACCTTATCCCTCCTTTAACCAAAATTGCCTACTTCTTTATAACATATGCTGAGATCAATTGAGGGCTAGCAATGAGGGGAAGCTGACCATTATGGTCTCAAGAAGAGAAGAGTCTACAAGGGGAGAGGGTGAAGAAGTGGAAGGAAATATTGAAAGGAGTGAAATAAAAAAAAGGAAGTCTTGATTAGGTGGTAGAAGAGGATTCCAGTGATGAATGCTCCCATGGAGGAAGAGAGATGGTCTATGAAAGGAAATGGGAAGCATTCATTGGATGTAGCCTAGGGGGATTTAAAGTGCTTGAAAAGGGTACTGACCCTAAATTAGAAAAGGAGTTGAAACTCCTTGGGACTCCTGAAGGAATGGGAGATCATGGACACAGGAGGACATCTTAAGGCAGATAGGAAAATAGGTAATCAGGGAAAGTTATAGATCATTGGTGGTCTGCATAATCAAGGATATAGAGAAAGAAGAGAGATTATATAATTTAAATGGTCATGAATCAGAGAATGGGAGTCTAGAGAAGACAGAGAGACATTGGAATAAAGACAGTGAGAAAAAATCATTTTTGGAAAAGGGATAAAATATTTTTTAATTTATGAACAGGACTAATAGAAGAGGAAGAGAGAAGGGTAAATCTACTTAATTGAGGGTGAAAAAAGAGGGATATAGGAAAGAATGCTATAACCAGATAAAAGTAGGAGAAGAAAAAGGAACTAATATGTAATACTCCAAGGAGAATGGGTAAAAAAATCAGTAGTGAAGGAAAAAGAGCCAGTCAGAACAGGAGCATCTTTAAAAAAAAAAAAAAAAAAAAAGCCTAAGGTAAATTAACTGAAGGAGTATAGTATTTTCCTCACAGAAAAAGTGGGGTAAGCAAAATAACTTGGAAAAAACAATATTAGAGACAGATGAAGGAAAATATAAACCTAACTCTCATTACTTCACATGTGAAAGCAGTAAACAATTCAATATAACAAAAGAGTGACAGATAAGATAATAAAACTTTATAACCTGCTGCTTCCAAGAAGCACATTTTTAAAGACAGAAATTAAAACTGAAAGGATGCAAAAATTTATTATCCGTCAAGTAAATCCAAAAGTAAAAAGTTAAAATCATGCTACCTGACAAAACAAAAATAAACATTCAGAAAATAAAAAATAAATAAATAAGGAAACTATATCATTCTGAAAGGAACCAAAGACAAGAAATCAAGAACAGTAATAATTTTAAATGATTCAAATGCCCTAACAACCAAATTCATAAAGGAAAATAATCTGAGCTACAAGAAGAAAAATAGTTATACAATAGGGACAGGAGATTTCAATATCCTTCTCTCAGTTTTGGATAGGTCTAACAAAAAGATAAACAAAAGGGAAAATATGGAACTGAACAAATTTCTAGAGAAACTATCATTAAAAAATGTGACATTTAAATAGGAAAGCAAAAATAAAATGCATATTTAGCGGCACCACACAGAAGTTATAGAAAAAATGACCATTTACTATGGCATAAAGATATTGCAGACAAATAATCAAAAAGCTGAAATATTTAATATCACCTTTACAGACAAATCATGCAATGAAAAATTGTATTTATTCAGGGACCACAAGGAAAAGATAAAGAACCCAAATGGGGACTTACCAATGAAATCTTAAATAATGAATGGGTCAAAGAAGAAAATAACAAAACAATTAACAACTATATAGCATAAAATGATCATGATGAAATAGCATACCAATTTTTTTGTGATGAGTAGTCCTCAAGGAAAAAACTGTATCCTTACAAATATGCATTATCAAAATAGAAAAAAAAGGTGTAATGAACTGAAAAATGCATATTTTTAAAATTAGAAAGTCAATAAATAAGCCCAATATAAGCACAAAAGGAGATATTAAAAGTTAGAGTGGTAATAGATAAATTATAAACAAAAACACCCATAGAAATAACAAGTAAAACTAAAAATTATCTTTGACAAGACCAATAAAATTCAGAATCATTTAAGTATGATTAAAAAGAATAGAGCAGAAAATCAAAATAACAAAATAGCTAATAAATAAGGTGAGATTACAGCAAAACCAGAATAATTATTTAAAAGAACAATTAAAATATATCATGCACAGTTAATTGATAATAAACCTGAAAACACTATAGACCTAGAGAAATATCTTCGAAAACATAAAATATGCCAAACTATCAAAAGAACAGATAGACGTTTTAATCCATTTCCAGAAAATGTAATAAATCTGGATGTAAAAGGAATATCAAAGAAAAAAATTTCTAATCCTAATAGATTCAAAGAGAATTCTATTAAAATTTTAAAGAAGTTAATACACATACTAAACAAATTATTCTCAACAATTGAGAAAGCATCCTGCTAGAATCTTTTTATAAGATAAAGATAGACCTAATACTCAAACCACGAAAATATAAACTACCAAAAGAACTATAGATCAATATCAGAAATGAACAAAGCATCTCAGCAAAAATCTGTCAAAGGCAAGAGTAATTTATTCAAGAAATCATTCATTTGGCCAATGTAAAAAAAAAAATGTTATTTGGAAGGGTAAAGCAATAGGAGGTATTGGTGAAACCTCCTATATTGATGATAAAGTGAGTTTACTTAAAATCTGCTTTAGTGATCCTGCAGCTGATTGTGATTTATAATGAATCAGCTAACAAGAATACATTGCTCACTTGACTCCACCTA
Organism: Gracilinanus agilis; assembly: GCF_016433145.1. Classification (NCBI taxonomy): domain Eukaryota; kingdom Metazoa; phylum Chordata; class Mammalia; order Didelphimorphia; family Didelphidae; genus Gracilinanus; species Gracilinanus agilis. The sequence continues at coordinate 479,329,847 of NC_058132.1, forward strand.
TTACCACTGACTAATGAGGGAGTGACTGGTTTCCCTCAATTAGTAATTAGATTATAAAATGAACTCAAGAGTAATAAACTTTGATATTCTGAACTCTATTCCTGACTGTGATTGTGGAATCTAAACCTTAGAAGATCAGTAAGCTTAAAGTTGTCTTCAGTAATGACCAGAAGTGGTAACTGACAGACCTCCCCTTGGGATGTTGAGAATAAATCAGATCAGTATCATCTTCTTTTATATTAACTAGTTTAATGATGGTAAAGGAGGTAAAGGAAAGGTTGGGATGAATAGGGAGGAAAGAGGGATTAAGGATGGATCCTAAATCTTATCTCTATATTGAAATTTATGCTAAATCTTCAGTAGATTCTTAAAGAAGCTGATATCCTGAAGCCTGCCTGGCAGATTGCCTGGCCAGGCCAGAGGCTTGACTCAGATTGCTAGATGGTTTATCTCAGTTCAAGATGATTTTGATTTTATAGTTGATCTTCTTGTTGATATTTAGATTTGTATATGGATGTTGAATGATGAATAAAGCTTGATGCTGATAGCACTGTTAACACAGAAAAGCCAATGAGCAGCCTAGGTACCTAATCCTACAAGATATCAGTAACCTAGCTAAGAGACAATCCTGAGATGATCCTGCCCTCTGCACCAGTATCTCAAAATTGTGAACCTGATGTTCTAAGTTTTCCTCCATTTATAAGCATATCTCAACTGACCATTTGTATCATGCCAGCTCAAATACCGTCTCTGCATTCTGTGTTCCAACTCAGTAACTGGCAATCATATTGGTCCAAAATGGCTTCTTGCAAAAGTATTTACACCAAGTAGGATTTATACTAGGAATACAAGAATGATTCAATATTAAGAAAACATTCAACATAATTAATCATGTTAATAACCAAAACATCTAAAACATCTGCTTTATTAAAGCAGAAAAGGTTTTCATAGAGTACAATATTTTATACTTTTTAAGCCCCCTATAAATTAGAGGCATAATTAATATCACAGAAAGCATCTCTCTTAAACCAAAAGGAAGAATTATATGCAGTAGGAATACTATGGAACCTTTCTCAAGAGGTGTGGTAATGGAGCAAGGATGCTTACTCTCTCAATTATTACTTGATATAGTTCAGAAAATTCTAGTAATAGCCATAAGACATGAGAAAGAAAATAAAGACATTCTAGCGGTCGCCTATGGGCCATGTGAATTCCAACCAGTCTTTCTGAACTTTACTTTCTCCATCTATAAAATGGAGATAATAATGTTTGCACTTCTTAACTCACAGAATTGTCCTGAGGATCAAATGAAATGAGATAACATATTTTGTAAATAACAAATCTCATTTTATAGATATCAGTTATTGTTATTTTATCATTCTCTCTTTACACAGACACACAATGTGGGTAGAGGCAGTATGAATACAAAGAGAATTTATCTAAGAAGTCAGGAAGACCTAGATTAGTGTCCTGCCTCAGACAAATAGTGGCTATGTGACCCCAGACAAACCTCATAATTTCCTGATCAAAATTCTAGGCAACTCTCTAAGGTTACAAGTGACACATACTGGTCTGTGTTGATAGAGGGCATCTCCTTAACAGAAGTTTCCCTATACTGATGAAATTGAGAAGATATAAAGGCCAGTATGCTAATATTGTCATAAGGAAGACCTGAGTTCAAAACCTTAGCTACTTGCTAGCTACATGACCTTGGGCAAGTCACTTATCTCTCTGTGTCTCCTTTTCCTCTCTTTAAAAATTATTCAATGATCCCTAAGATCCATTCTAATTCCCTAAGTAATTATAGATGAGTTTTCAAAAGGTAACATTTACATAGACAGACTTTTAAGTGAGAGCCTTCCAAGAGGAAGATGAATATCCCCAGATGGAATAGGAAGTGTTTCAAGAAGATAGGAGGAATATTGGGTAAATAATTTTATTATCTATTAAGAGTAGTTTATTTTATTTCTTATGTGCACATGCTTAATAAATTCAAGAAGTTATTTCCTTTCATATTAGATAAGGAGTTAAAAAAGGTTCCCAGAAAGCCAGGGAGTTCAGGGACCCCAAAAAATGTTAGAAATCACTACCTTAACATTTAGAAAGTATTTTTACATACATTATATCATTTGAACCTTCCCCAAGACAAATATTTGTGACATAGATGTCATTATTAGTGTCATTTTACTCAGAAAGGTTAAATGACCTAATCAGTAATACAACAACTATCCTGTTTTACGATTCAAGTTGCTTGCTTGAAAACATAAATAAATTCTCCCTCAACTCTTTTGAAAGTCAACAGAAGTGTTAGAGACATTTTTTTTTTTGCTCAACTATTTGCTAACTTCACTTTGCTGCCCTTCCATCTCTAGGATCAGGAGTTGGAAGGGACCTCAGAGATCATCTAATCCAAGCCTCCCTCGCATTTTACAGATGAGGAAACTGAGGCTCAAGGAGTCAAAGTGGATAGCCTAAGGTTACACAGGGAAGAGATATCAAAGTCTAGATTTGAACTCAGACTCTTAGACTCCAATTCTGAGAAGGAGCTTCTTCTGTTGTACCATACTGCCTCTCAAGAAGGCCAAACTATATGATGGGGCAAAATTGGAACTCAGATTTCAACAGGTTTCATATTGCCACACTGCCTGCACTTTAAGCATATTAAGTGCTTGAAGCACAAACCCTTCTAAATTTTCCTAATGTGGGACCCATTCGTGGTTTTAGTCATTAGAGGATATTTCCTTAGTCTTTCTTTTTAAAAAATGCACAAGCATATCAATAACTCCTACATACTGAGTTCTTCCTTTTCATTTCACATGAAAGGATAAACATGCCTCAGAAGAATATAAAAAGTGCCTGGTGTCTCTCAATAGGTACATGATTCAAAAAATGTGCTGACATATACAAGCATATATTCTAGACCTAAAGGGACTCTGAGTTCTCCTTAGTTAAAGATCCAAAATCTAATTACTACAAAGAAAAACTGCAAGCTATTTGAGGATGGAGGAATTTTCTCTCTCCTTTTCCCTCTGCTTCTCAATCAATAAGCTCACTCTCCTCCCACCCCCACACCCCACCAAAAAAAAGGAGGGAGTGGGATTTGGTTGATTTCTGGAATGAACCTTTCTTGTAGTGAAGAGCTGTTTGAAATCTCTCCTCATCACTTCTTTTCTCCATAGATGTCAAATGATTGCCATGAAAGACTGGAAAAGTAAAGTTCTAAAGATTTACCCCTCCCCAGAGATTTTTACCCAGATTTGCTATAAAACTCATAGCAATCTTTGATCTACCAACAACTTGTACTCTCTTCTGTTACTGGAAACCAAGCATTCTTATTAAGCATAAGTAGATTGCTTTCAACTTCCAAAATATTTACTCTCCTGCTTCTCAGTGTTATGGTAACAATAAAATTGATGAGGGAGCCCACATTTGTTTTTACTTTCCATATATATGAATTAAGCAATTTCTACACTATTTTCTACATATAAAATTATGTAAATCTAAACAGGGTGAAAAGAATTTTTCACCTCCATTTGCTGAATAAAGAAAAGAAAAATGAAACTCTGGAAAACAGTTTTCAGGGAAATCTCTTCTCCCTCCTAAAGGAAAGCAAAAAATCTATGGGTCTTTAGTTGTGGAGGAACAGTGAATGCTATTACACTAACAGTTGAATTGTTTTCTTTGTATTTAGGGAAGGGGGAAAAAACAAGTTCAAAGGAACTCACTTGATTGTGTGCTTTTTTTTCTCCTGTGCTTCATCCCTTATAACCATTATTTAATGAATTTTTATTAGAAAAGCATGGCTATACTTATAGAGGGGGTCCTTTTCTTTGAAACCAAGAGAAGAGTGTGTTTTCCCTGGCATTAGCCTGTTAGTTTTTAATATCAAGTTTGCACTGAGGTTGACTCCTGGCTCATTTTGGAATCATAAGCCAAAAAGGAAAACTAATGGGAAAAGAAATAATGCAAGAGAAGAGAGCCTCCTTTTGAAGTAAGAACAGGAAATCTGTACAAGGTTCACCTTTTTTTCTCATCTCGCTCTATTTCTTCCTGCACCTATTTGTCCTTCTCAGCCTATCTCTGGATGTCTGTCCTTTCTCCCCTCCCTCCCTCCTCTTTTTTCTTCTTCATCCTCTTCCTTCTCCTCTTTCTTCTCTTCCCCTTTTCACTCCTTTCTCTCCCCCTCCTCTTCATCTTTCTGCACCTTCTCTTCTTCCTCGTCTTTCACCTCGCTCCTCTTCCTCTTCTTCCTCTCTCCTTCTCCTCCTTCCTATTCTTCCTCCCTCTGCTATTCCAATGTATATGTGGCAAATACATTTTGTATTTCCTAATGTATTTCCTAACCTTTGCCTATTTGGGGGCTAGCTTCTACCAAGATAATTTTTAATAGATACAGTTAATTATTCCTTGCAAAATTTCTGCAAAAAAAAATGAGAAACTACAGAAACTAAAAGCAAATAAGTAACAAATATTCTGGAATTGTTCAACAATAAGTAAAGACAAAACAATCCTGTAGTTCCATAGATAAGGTGTGTCTGCTCATATACCTCATGAACAGTACAGAATAAAAATTCTAAGCTATGTTCCCCTGAGAATTCAAGCCAAAACCATTTTAACCTTGCCTTCAATATAAATGGAACAATATGTAGAAGGAAGCCAAGGAACTCCAAATAACCAAGGCTAGTACTCAATCAAATTGACTAAAATGATAAAAGGGCAAAATGACAAATAGTGGAACAGGGGGAAAAACTAATACATTGTTAGTAGAACTGTGTGCTTATCCATCCATTACATTTATTTTTTATGTTTTTATTTAATTGTTTTGCCAATTACATGTAATTAAAAAATTTCCATATAATCTTTCCAAAATTAAAAGATCCAAATTGTCTTCCTTCCACCTTCCCTCCCCCTCCAGGAGTTGGCAAGAAATTCAATCTGGGTTATACATGATCGATCCATTTTGGAGAGAAACCAAAGTTATAAAACTGTGCATACTTTTTAATCTAGTAATACCACTATTAGATTTTGTTTCTTAAGGTGTTCAGAAAAAAAAGGAAAAGAAATAATTTGTTCTAAAATATTTATGACAACCCTTTTTATGGTGACAAAGCATTAGAAATGAAAGGGATACACATCAATTAGGGATTAGTTAAACAAATTGTGGCATATTATTGTGATGGAATAATATAGCACTGTAAGAAATGAAGAACAGGTCAAATTTTTAAGTGTAGAAAGACCTACAAGAAGTGAATGAACAAGTAGAACCAAGAGAAATTATATACAACAGAAATATTATTTGAAGAATGATTTATGTATGTTCACCTTCAGAGAAAGTACTGATAAGTAGAAACCAATAAATTGGCTTTTATGCGCATTTATCTTTTTAACTAATTAATTTGTTTACAACATTTAAAATATTAAGATACTCAGTTAACTCTCTCCCTTTCCTCCCTTATTGTCAAATGATGTCTCCTCTAATGGGGATAGGGAAGTATTTAAATAAATAATTAATTAACAAATAAATAATTTGTAATAATTATTATTTTTAATTTTTAACTTTTATTTTGAATATTTTCCCATAGTTACATGTTTCATGTTCTTTCCCTCTCCCCAAATCCCCTTAACCCCCTCTTAATCAATGCACAATTCCACTGGATTTTATATCATTGATTAAGACCTAATTCCATATTAACAATAATTATTTTTAAATAAAAAAGAAATATTCTACATAATAATTAACAAACTTCTCTCTTAATATACCTCTTTTCCATCAGAGAAAGAGAGAGAGAGATTTTCTAATTATGTTCTCTGTTACATGAAAGGCCAATAAGAATTCTAAACATTCTTTTGTTTTACCTTAACTAAGAGTCAAATTCTTCAACTAGCCCATTAGATTATGAGCTCCTTCAGAGAAATAACTGTCTTCTGACTTTGTCTATACAGCCAGGGCTCAGCACATTGTGTGGCACATAATAGGCATTTAACATATATGTGTTGACTGTTGACTGTCTAAGCTTTTCTCTGGGTTCTATCTCTTATTCAGTAGCATCTTCAGTCAGTTCTCCCTCAGTTCTTCTGGAAATGAACAGAAGTGGGGTTCCCTAGTGAAGAGAAACAATTTTTGTTCACTTGTTTGAGAGCTTCACTTTGTGGTCTATCATCAGGGAAACCTAGGAATTTCCAGAACCTTTTTGATCCATCCTCATAGTTGTGGTCCAGGACACAATAAACAAGGAACTAGAATTTAAAAGAGGTATCAGAGATTTTCTAGTCATTTCAACTCGTCCTCCGCAGTTTAAAAATGAGAAAACAGAGGCACAGAGGCGTAAAATGACTTGTCAAGGTTATACATGTAGTAAAAAATCAAATGCTGCATTTTTACCCATGTCAAATGTCAGTGATCTTTCCACTGTTCTCTCCCACCTGTCATTCAATCCTCACTTGTGGCTTCAAGAAGTACAATGGCAACATACTAGGTAAAACCATTTTGCCAGATGGATTAAACCAGAATGAAGATAACCAACAGATGTCAAACCTATCAATGAGTTAGGGAGATATTTTACCCCAAGCATATGAAGACTCTCTCTCCCACCTTCCCCTCCCCTCCACCCCACCCCCATTGGAATGAGCAAATGAAAACAATCTTTTTCCAACAGCCATGAAGGAGACTGAAGCAGGTGTTATGGTGTGTTTAGAGCTTAGTCAGACATCAAAGAAGCCAAGTTCACCCACTGCATCCTGAATCATCACTAGTCATCCTGATTTTTGTCTTACCACTGGACTTTGATGACTCTGGAAGAGAAGGGGAAGCTGACAACTTTATGCAACTCTGTCTCACTTAAATCCAATTCACTCACAAGTTAAGACATCACCCCATAATGTCATCAGTCCTCTTTGAAATCAAAAGACAAAATACAAAACAATGATAGCACTTTCCAAGTAAGCCAAGCTATAGTATGAAACTGGATCTATTTTCAATTCTAGTCTAGGTTTCTAGTTTCTAGTTTTTTTTCTATTTTTTCTATTTTCTAGTTCTAGTCTAGGAATCACATCCCACCACTCCTTAGATATTTGGGAAGGCACTTTGGTCTAATATCGTTCCCAAAGCAGAAGTCCCTTCTACAATATCTCTTATTGCTCAAACATTTTCAGTTTAGAATAGGAGAACCTAAGTTTTGTACATAGTGCATTTATCTCACCCTCTTCTTCCCTCTTTAATTGGAATTTCTGGATGTTCAGTTTTAGACTGATCTTGAATTAGAACAGATCATCTAGGATGCCTATAGGATGAAACTAGTCACCTAAGCCCACTGTTAAGGCAAAGTAAGCCTCTATTCTATTCTATTCTATTCTATTCTATTCTATTCTATTCTATTCTATTCTATTCTATTCTATTCTCACTATATTGGCACTAAGTAGTGTTATGATGATATTAACAGATAGTTTGGAGAAGCAGATAAATGCTTTCAGGGCCAAATAGAGCTTAAGTCAAGAGCCAGAGATTGACAGGATACAGTGAGGAAAGGAGGGGGTAAAACACTCCTGATTCTCAAACCCCTCCCCCTCTAACTGTTTCTGCTTCAGTTGGTAATGAAGACAGGAATAAGATTCTTCTGGTAAGTTTCTCTTATGGCTGAAACCCCAACAATGTTCCTTTTCATTAATTATATTCCTCTCAGGTCAGTTAGAGGAGATATAACAGTTAGTTATCTAACTGTTGAGGACAGAGGAGATCTTAAACTGGCAGCCAACAGGATTCAAACTAAATATACAGACTGAATTGTAAGTATCTTCCAAATAATTATCAGGCACAGCTTTGAAGGTAAAAAGTTATATTAGGAATTAACAAGGAAAATTATAGAAATCAATGAAGGGTTTAGGATAAAAGAAAGGTGACCCTGAACTGTTAAATTGATGCCCCCTTCCCCCTCTTCACTGGAGGGATGAAGCACTTAACTAAAACTGGCTCTCTTGCTATAGATAAATATCTTACTTTCTAATTACTAAATAATTATATAATTATATTAATGAAGAATAGTAATGACAAATAGGCTAATCCTATGAGTAGAAATCACTAGCTTATGCTATAATGGTTTCTCAGGAGAAACCCCAAGTCAGGAGAATCAAGCAAAGTGTCTGCTCACATCCAATCCCACAAATTAACTGTCCTCAACCCTTCTCAACTGTCCCTCACCCAAAGTTCTCCAGGGGGTCCCCTGGAACTCTGGGTGAGGCTCTCCCTGTAGCTTTGCAGGGATTCCATGCTTTGCATCTGCACACAACAGTAGAAACACTGAAGAATTGTACAACTACCACCTTTGCATTTACCTTAGAGCTATTGACACCCACATTGGTTTGCATTAATGTTCAATTCCTTGTTCTCTTTATTATTTTTCCCCATGGATTACTACTCAAACTTGCAAAGCCCCTAAATATTCTATGAACAATCTCAGAAAGATAAGAATTTCAATGTGCTGCAGGCAAAAGATGCACATCTAATCTATAAGAATCATATACTAAAACAGAAAGTCAATCTTAATGCAAAATACTTGGAAAGGTCCCAGATCTTCCTCTTCACTCTTGTCAATGTCTTGAATTTAAGATTGTTATAGGAATAGGAAGAGGAGGGGAGAATAGGTCAGATGAACCAGTTCTTATGGCAATTGTTTAAAAAAAAAAAGAAAAGAGAAAAACTCAAATCTAACAAGGTTGTGGTACTATCCTGTGGGGATCTGGGGCAGAAATGGACAGAAGAAATGGGACAGGAAAGTAATATCAGGCAAATCAAGGTGAACCTGACAAGAAAATGGAAGAATGAGGCCCTACAGGACTCCCTAGAAGAGATCACTTTAGACAGTAAATAGTTATTATTATTACAATTATTAATATACAAAAATAATAATAATATATGCAAATAGGGTCAAGAATTAAAAGCTAGGCAAGCAATTAGGAGTTAAGGAACATATAAGTATCTGAATTCTAGGCAAGGCACAGAGAATTACACTCCAGGCAGGTAATCATGAAAGCAAATTCAAGGAAACTTTGCAACTAAATTAATCTCAGGACATGGTAAATAAAGCAGGTTAACTGGGATCTGAAGAGGGATGGGAAGAATGGGATAAGAATGACAAAGAAAGAACCTGACTGATCCATTGATGGCCCCAGTCCCTACTAAACCACTGGAATACCATCTTTCATGTATAAGTTCCAATTTAAGACAAATTCTGAATAATAGAAAGTTAGTCAATAGTTCCCTGAATTAGTCAACAAAGATTTTACTAAGTATTTACTATATGTCTTGTGCTGCATTTAGGTCTAGGTATACAAAAAAAGGCAAGGAAACAGTCCTTGTCCTCAAGGAGCTTCCATTCTAAAAGGGGCAACAATATATAAATAAAAGAAACAAGAAATACCAACAGGATATATGCACAGAGTAGGGGGAGAAAATCTCAGAGAGGAAGGCACTAGCAGCTTGAAATGGGGGAAATGAGGGTTGGAGGAGACAAGAAAGGCCTCCTACCAAAAGCATTTCAGCAGAGTCTTGAAGGAGGCCAAGGGATTCTAAAATGCAGAGTTTAGGAGTGTGAACATTCTAGCCAGTACAGGATGTATAGCATTATGCCAAGCAGTGTGTTAAGAGGACAGAGAAATAAAAATACTATTCCTAATGGCTAAAGTTAGAAATCATATAGAGAAAAAAAGACATCAAAAAGAGCATAAAAATAAATTTACAAAAAAATATTAATTGCAAATGCTCAGCACACAAGCAATGTCAGTATGAGCATAGTAGGCATACAGACATGAAATTATTTTGGGTTACACGCTAGAAGGCTATCTTTTTTACTTAAATTTTAAAAGAATCAACATGCAAGTGCTTACATACACACATAAACACCTGCATGCACACACCCATGCACATGGGCATACACATACATACACATGCACACACATATTCACATGTACCCTTTAACTGATAAAGGAAAAAGGAAATCCAGGGGGTAAGTCTTGGCCCAATAGAACATCTGCAAAATAGAATATGCAAGAACATTCACAATCCGGATGAAACAAATATCAGCACTTGAGGATTAAAAATTTAAATCATCAGAACTTGAGAAAAAATAAATTATGCAAAAATAAAAATATTACAAATCAAAATAGCAGGTGAATTTGAAGGACAAGAAGATTCCCTTCTGATAAGTATCTTTATTGACAGTGGGCATGTCTTGCCTCTTTTCCTAAAAACAATAATAAAATTAAGTCAACTTTAAGTTACTGTATCTGTATGCAAGATCTGGTCTCTGCAAATTTATTATTTTGGACTGGTTCAAATTCAGAAAGGAGAACATACTAACACCATAACAGAGAAATACATTAGAATACTGTCCATTTCAAACATGCATCATTAAAAGTAAAACAGACACATCCAAAAGGAAAATGTTGGAAAAGTCAGACTATATGCAGCATAAGAAGGGATTTTCAATGTATGGGAAGAAATAGGTGGCACTTTTGTGAAGCAAGAATGTGAAGAAAAATACAAACCCAAATAGGAAAAATAAATCTTATTGTGGACCATTCTTTGAGCTAATCTAAAATATCTGGTTTGATTTCATTTTATTATTCATATAGCAGATAATTTGGATTAGCAACAACATGTATAAAGAACTATAATAGTCCCCCCAAACCTAAAATACCAAACCTCTGAAATTCAGTATAAGAACTGTAAAAAAGCAGGTCTTGGAAAGCAAATGCTAGTAGGCAGGATGTGAGCCTCTTCCTGTAGAGACCATACATTAATGAAAGTTCAGGAACAGCTCCAGCTCCAACAATGTCATTGCAAGAATTATTCTCTATTCTGTCTCAATGTAAATACCTTAACCACTTGCTAAAGAGACCTATAATCTATGATGGTTTAGTGCACAATGTATTAGCTACCAATCTATTTTAGGTAGTAGATGCTAAGATAATTATTATCAAATATTAATTTAATAAGTAGTTTATATCTCAAAGGCTTTGAACCCCTAAATAAAAAAGTCATTGATCACCCAGGTCTTGTTTATGCAAAATCAGTTTATCTGTGGGTCATATTCATATATCTCTCACTGCTTCCTCAGAGCAACTTTGATCCCTTTTGAAAAACCAGGGATTAGAATGGACAGTTATTACTGTGTCTACATAAGCCAAACAAAATAGTGTCTTCAGTGGGAACATCAGTCAAGCAAGTTATTTGGCATGATGTAGGCTACACACAAAAAAGAGGAAAGAATGTGTTTTTGTGCTTCAGTGAGTTTTGCTGATAGGTATCTACATACTACCCAGCAAATGGTAATGATAGAATATGGAAAAAGTCAATGTTGGAAGGGTCATGGAAAAGCAGGCACACTAATATAGACTCATCTTGATGGAGCTGTGATTTATCTTGACTATTTGGAAGGACATTGGAATTGGATTACAAAAGTAAAAAAGTACAGTAAAAAGTATAAGTAAAAATATAACTTTGACCCTTTGACAAAAGAAAGATGTTATATTTAGGGGTATATCCTATGAAGATATAAACCATAATAGGGTCAAAGAGAAAAAGTAGGGTCTCATACAAACCAAAATGGAGCAGTATTTTGTAATCTTGAAAAACTGGGAACAAAGTAAATGCATATCAACTGGAGTAAAAATGTGGTATATAAATATAATGGAACAAACATCAATGCACCGTATGAAATGAGGAATAGGAAAAAGTAGGAAAAGCATGGAGAAACATACAGACCGATGCAAATAAAATAACCAGAACCAAAGAAGCAACTATATACAACTATAGCAATATAAATGAAAAAGAAATACAACAAAGTAACTGAATCCTATGTGATGGGAATGATCAAACTTGGTCCCAAAGAAAAGCAAAGAAAGTGTACCTCTTCTCTCACTTATTTACAAAAGTGGGCAACTGCAAGTGTATATCATTATGTATATTGTCATACTGTTGGTTTGTTGGTCAATTTTGGTGAGCTTCTTTTCTCTCTCTATTTTTGCTCCTTTATTAAGTAAGGGGTAAAGTATTTATTAAGCACCTATGCTGTGCCATATTCTGTGCTAAGTGCTTTGCAAATATTATCTTATTTAATGCCCACAACAACTCTATAAAGTTGGTGCTATGATTATTTCTTTGCTATAATGAAGAAAGGATTGAGGTTAAAGTGATTTGTCTAGGGTCATATAACTAGCATTTGACTGTTGAAACTCAGGTCTTTTTGACTCCAGGCCCAACATTCTATTTATTTCCCCACCTTGATGCCAGATTTATTGAGGGGAATGGTTTACCAGGAAAGGAAAGAAGAAGATCTATTTGGAAATAAAAGGAATTTTTAAAATATATCAACAAAATGTTAAGTTAAAATATGTTATCTATATACCACATATAGGCTATCAATATCATTGGATAAGAAGTTAAAAAGGAAGAAAAAATTCAATCAATAGCCAATTGGTTTGTTTTTCATATAGATGATGCCAACTAACCAGTTTTAACATTTTCCTTCAAAAATTGATTCTCTGACATTAAATTACTCAGCTCTATGATTTTCATGTAACTATGACTTCCATTCAATTGTAGACCAAGACTATTTNTTTCAGCACCATTCCCCCAAGACGGGTACATCCACTCCCTTTCATCTTCCTTTTATTGTCTTTCCTATAATACTGTAAGTTCCTTGAAGCCAAGAACTATCTTCTTTTTTTTAATTGCATTTGGATCCTGAGTGCTTACCACAATTTCCTGGTACATCATAAGTACCTAAGAATTGCTTATTGACTGGTTTATCACAGTTTCTACCATGTTATCATTTAAATGTTGCAGATAAGTTGCAAAAAAAAAAAACTCAGAAAGAAATTCTCAGAGCTGCTTTGATGAACCATAGACAAGCCCAGAACTAGGAGCATCTGCCTTGTTTAAGGCCCAGAGAATTAGAAATACTTCATCTTTATGAGTCATTAGAATCAGCATCAAAGTTACACATATAAGCTTCTCCTGACCCTTAAAAGAACTAAGAGAAGAGGGCTCTGTCACTGCCTTTCACTTACCTTCTCCCAGCCTCTTCAATATCAGAATTTTAACTCAGCATCTTCCTCACAATACAAAATATGACTACTGAAGAAAAATAATACAAAAATGAAAAATAAACACAGACTCAATAAGTTATGATCCAATGAGCCAGGTTTTTATTTTTGTTTTTAAGTCCCAAGCCAGGCCTTTGATACTATAGCTTAAGAAATTACAAAAGAGGGAATAGACTGATGGAAAAAATATTTCCATCATTCACATTTAAGAGAGAACAGATGGGAGGGGAGGCCCAGAATACCATCCTGGCCCCATATTACAGATGCGTACACACAATCTCACATACAATTAAATAGGGCTGCAAAGATTAGTTTTCACTTTCATTTATTCCATTTCTCCCAGATCCTACACCACAATTGAGAATATGGAGCATTTTGTGAAACTGTAGCTGAATTCCCTACATCTGGATTTCTAACTACACCAAACTGCCAAATAATGGCTAATGTAGACACTAGGAATACTACCTAGGATCCATCTGTTCTTTGATATCTGTTGCTGATTAATCCAATGTCTGTGTAGGTTAAAATGATTGTACATTAGGACAGTCAAAATGGAGTGGAGAGTTAAGGCAATTATGATCATAATCCAGTCACAAGAATCGTACTCTGCAGAAGAAAGAAAAGAGATGTTTAGGGCCTCACTTATCCAGATTGATCTTCCACACTGAACTAAGAACAAACCCAAACAGTTCTCTCAGACCAGACCAGAGACAGGGCAGAAAACAATGCATAGAATTCCATTTCTGAAAGGACTTCTACTTTATTTAATGGACAATTGTGACTTAGTGTTTGCTCACCACAAGACCAGCTGCTTCTTCTGTGGTCTTTTACAATCTTGTGGGCAACCAATAATTTCACAGGAGTACAGCACATGGTGAGCTAAAGTATACAATGTCCTGACACCTTGGTGTCAGTGCCCTAATGATTTTGGGACTGACTTTGAGTCCTTGGTCACATCACCTTGGACAAGGCCAGATTTCTAGTCTACTATGGCAATTGCATATAACTTTAGCCCAAACTACAGACCCTAAAATAATAACAAAATAATTAAGATTTGTCTCATTTTTCAGTTTTTGTATCTCCTTCCTTCCTTCTACTAAATGTTGGTCTGGCAATGGCCCTGCTGCTTTGGAATACTTTTCTCTAGCATGTACCTCAATATTATGGATTCTTAAAAGATTGCAACCTTTTTAGATCAAGTTTAGATACTTCCTCCTGACATTTTGAAATGAAAAATCAATTCTCAATAATTTTTTTAAACACTTACCTTCTGTCTTGGAGTCAGTACTGTGTATTGGTTCCAAGGCAGAAGAGTGGTAAGGGTAGGCAATGGGGGTCAAGTGACTTGCCCAGGGTCACACAGCTGGGAAATGTCTGAGGCCAGATTTGAACCTAGGACCTCCCGTCTCTAGGCCTGGCTCTCAATCCACTGAGCTACCCAGCTGCCCTCTCAATAATTTTTTTTTAACCCTTGTACTTTGGTGTATTGTCTCATAGGTGGAAGATTGGTAAGGGTGGGCAATGGGGGTCAAGTGACTTGCCCAGGGTCACACAGCTGGGAAGTGGCTGAGGCCAGGTTTGAACCTAGGACCTCCTGTCTCTAGGCCTGACTCTCACTCCACTGAGCTACCCAGCTGCCCCCCTCTCAATAATTTTTGAAAGAGATGTCCAAGATTGGAGGAGGGGGGAAGATTTTGGATCTCAATGCTACCCAAAAAAGTAATCATGACAACATAAATAATCACCAATCCATATTCCTATTTTTTCATCTACATAAAATTATGATGAGGATAATATATTCATAATTTTAAAAAAAGAAAAATCAATCCACCAACAAATATTTATTAGGCACCAAGTGCTGTGCTGAACTCTTGTGAAGAGTGAATCAAACTCTCTTTGTCTATTAATCAGCGACTTTTAAGTTAATTAATCAAAAACTTAAGTAACCCCTACTTTGTACCTTACCAGCAACTAAGTATGAGAGTTCACAAGTAATGGCTAATGTAGACACTGGGAATGCTACCTAGGACCCATCTGTTCTTTGAGATCTGTTGCCAATTAATCTGATGTCTGTGTAGATTAAAGTGGTGGTAGATTAAGACAGGCAAAATGGAGTGGAGAGTTAAGGCAATTATGATGATAATCCAGGCACAAGAATCAAACTCTTCAGGAGAAAGAAAAGAGATGTTTAAGACCTCACTCATCCAGATTGATTGTCTACATTGATTGAGTTCACTGGATAATTATTTCTCTCCCTTAATTTATAACAGATCTTCTAGAATGGGTGGGTCATCTATCATCCCACCTAGACTGTCCTAAAAATATGATACAGTAAATCAGTGGAATTACAAAATCCATTTGACTGACAATGAAGTTTGTATGTTTGTTTTCAAAATGTCTTTTTTAGTCCTAAGATCATGTTCAAAGAATGGATACATTCAGTCAGGATCCAAAAAACAAAGTGGAGGGACCAACAAACTGAAGGAAATTATATCTTTCATTTTGTTCATGATCAATCAGCATTCGGTTTAGTTGTTTTCCTTTATTCAAAATGAATTTCCCTTTAAATTAAAATGTGCTGTACATTGTGAGAAAATACATAATAATGCAATGACTTCTGCAAATCTCATTATTTTATAATCACATCTAATATATGTACCATCACAGATGGGAGGTACAGAGGGATGAGACCCATTTATTAGGGAGAAGGAATAGTGAGGAAAGAGAAGTGAAAACTATTATAATTGTAGATAATTCAGAATATCATCTGCCCCAATTTTTTGAATAGGTGACTCCATTTTATGAAAATGTTAAGTATGGGGCTTGGTGGGAATTGAATCATGTGGATAATTTTCTGTTCTTTGCTTTATTTTTCTAGAATATACCTATCTTGAGGAAAAGGAAAATCAAGTTTCGCCCCCCCCCCAAATAATGCCATTAAAAACTTCCCCAATTTTGAATCAAAGGAAATATTTAACAGTATCTCCAAAAAAAATAATTTTTAAAAAAGATTTAAAGTCTTACTACATTTTGAGGGAGAAAGAAAGCCTTTAAAATATTTTAATGTATATAAAGATCAGAAATGATTGGTGAAACTCCATAAAGCAGCTGGAACTTGTTAATAGCTACACTCTGCTATGACCCAAGATGCAGGAATCTAACCACGGATTTTTTACAGATGTACTTTAAATGAGTGCTGGCTGATGTCCCTACCCTCTACTCTATTGAAATTTTGTGAAGATACCCTGGCAACCAAGTGAAATCCACTTCCCTCCCATTTAAACACCAAATTCCATCTCTTTTTATTTTTACCTTATCATATGCAGTACTGACTCATTATTATTCAGTCACACAGTAATCCTTGTTTCCCTATATCTCCATATATATATATATATATATATATATATATATATATACTAAGAACAGAAAGGGTTAAAGAACTTAGCAACAAACTTTGAGTGCAGCTGCTCCTAAAATAGAATGTCAGACATGGTAGAGTCTTAGAGATCCTATGTCCAATATGAGGGCCAAAGAAATAACGTGACTTGCCCAAGATCATGCAGCTCTCCTGATTCCTACTCCAGAGTTCTTTTGATTTCATAATAAAGCCTCTTGTTGCTGTTCTTGTTGTTTGTCATTATTGCTGTTGACAGGTAAGTGGCTCGGTGGAGAGAGCATTGAGCTTGAAATCAGGAAGATCTGAGTTCAAATCTGACCTCAGACACTTATTATCTGTGTCACCATGGGCAAGTTACGTAACCACTATTTGCCTCAGTTCCTCATGTGTAAAATGGAGACATACTGGGGAAAGAAATGGCAAACCACTCAATATCTTTGCCAAGAAAACCCTACGTCTATGGGATCACAAAGAGTCAGATGTGGCTGAACAACAACTTATCAGAGAACAGGTTCCAAAAATGAACTGGGAATCATTTGATTAAATATCCACAGCTTGTCTACCTACTGTGTGAAGATTGCTATCTAAGGCATGGGGAAAGATTCAGAGTTTTGATAAACCATGCATTCTTAGATTCATGGAAATTATAGTTTACTAGAGGAATGACACACAGAAACAAATAATTCTAATGCATTAATATAAAACCATAGTATTTAGAGTTAGAGGAGACCTTCAAGGTCATATCTAATCTAGCCCTCCTCAATAATTCAAATTGTTTTCCCTAATGAAAATGTGTGCATGTTTTCAATAAAAAATTCTACTTATTTTCTGCTCTATAAAGATCTGTTGTTCCTCTTTACAGTACTGGGATGATCCTGTGTTCTTCAAAGCTATGCCAACAAAGTAGGAGCTCTAATGGGTCATATCTAGTTGGAAAGACTTCAAACATTAAATAGGGGATAATGAATATCCGTCATCTAAGGAAATACCTAGCTCTGTTCATCATGAGATTAACTGCAGGAGGCTAAATTTTCTAAGCATCATAACTCTATAATGTTGTTTTGTCATTTTTAGTTGTGTTAGAATCTTCATGACCCCATTTAGGGTTTTGTCAGCAAAAATATTGAGGGATTTTCTATTTCTTCTCCAGCTCATTCTATAGATGAGGAAATTGAGGCAAACAGGATTAAGTGACTTGCCCAAGGTCACACAGCTAGTAAATATCTGAGGCCAGATTTCAACTCAGTTCCTCCTGACTCCAGGCCAGCACTCTTTCCACTCAACCACCTAGTTGCCCTAATAACTCTCTACTTACTGTCTTAACATTTCAAAATGAGCTTATATTCGGAGAAAATGAAAGAAAGGACTTCAAAGTCTATGTAATCTTGCTAGTTTATATTCAAATAAAAATCCCCTTTAGAACACATCCAATATGTCATCATCAAAACTTTGCTTTAAGACCTCCAATGAAAGGGAATTATCCAAAGCAGCTTATTCCACTTTGGGGTATCTCTACTCACTAGAAAGGGCTTCCCCTACATCAAGTCTAAATCTGCCTCTTTGCAACTTCCACACATTATTTACTCCCCATTAATTCCTCTGAGGCCAAGCAAAATAAGTCAAATAGTTCTTCCTGGTGGAAGCTTTTCAAATAATTGATGGTCGCTATGGCTCAACTCTTTTCTGGCCCTTGTTCTCAGTTCACTCTCATTTATCAAAATCTGTACTTGCATGGTACAACCAGGTTTTTACCCAGTGTTGGATTAACCCAAGAACACAAATTACTTAGATAAGGACTCCCCATTTGACAAAAAATTACTCCAGAAAGTGGAAAGGAGTTTGGAAATGAAAAAAAAAAAGTTTAGACCAACATCTTACATTATATGCTCCAGAAATAGGGTTTCAGAGGAAGTATAAATGGTACTAAGAAAAAAAGATGAGAAACAAACAAGCAAACAAAAAAAAAAAAAAGATCAAACCAAATATAAAAGTCTATGTATATAAATGGCAGAGGAGGCACAGTTTTGAGGTCATAGAGGGACCAATTACCAAAACATCTGAAGGAAGAAAAAATATCAAAGTTGTGAAAAAATCTCAGACCATATCATTATTCCTCCCTCCCCAAGATGGATAAAAGATTATCAATAATTATTGGTATAGATGGCAGCTTTCCTCCTATCAATATAATTTTTTTATAAGAACAATCTACGGACTCATTGAGATCACTGTTGATAAACACATTAGAAAGCAGGTATCTACAAATTATATTTCACAGTAAAGCATATATTTTCCATCACATGATTGAATGAAAAGGAGAATACAAAATCCTATCAGTGTCAAAGCACAAGTGCAATCACATCACCTTAGCTCAACCAATAAACTCATGTCTCCTTATCACATCGAGGATCAAATATAAAAATCTTCTGTATGGCTTTCAAATCTCTTCATAATCTGGCCACCCCCTACATTTCCAGTCTTCTTACACCTAACACCTCTATCTCTACCCAAATACTCTTTGATCCAATAGCAATTAGTCCCCTTGTTATTCCTTATATAAGACTGGAATGCTCTTCTTCCTTATCTCTGCTGCCTGGCTTCCCTAGCTTCCTTCAAGCCATAGTTTCAATCTCACCTTCTTTTGGAAGCCATTACTAATCCCTCTTAATTCAACTGCCTTTTCTCTGTTGGCTATTTCCTATTTTTCCTGCACCTTGCTTATTCAGAGAGTTATCTGCATGTTGTCTCCCCCATCAGAATGTGAGCTAAAATATCTTTTGCCTTTATTTGTAACTTCAAAGCTCATTAGAGTTCCTGGCAGAGAATAGAAGATTAATAAATGCTTATTGACTAATTTATATTTGTTAACCAAAAAAAGTACTTTTTTCTAAAAAGGTGTCTCTCATTGAAGAAGTAAAAATTATACAGATTTTCTGAAAAATATAACAGAGATAACATAGTTTGGCAAACCTTGGATATAAGCTGCCAATAAATCAAAATAGTCACCATTGTCATAGAGGAGACTCAATTCAGAGTTCAAGAAGGAATTTTCTATGGATCATAAGGTTTTCTAGCTACTCATCTTTATAGGTGACATTGGGCTTCACAGATGACATCAAGTCCCAGATTATCTCAGTGCATATTAAATGAAATTCATTATCACTTAAGAGCTTAGTTTAACTATTCACACACACAAGAAAAAAACTAAGTGAATGAAGGATACTTATTGTCTAGAGCAGACTGTAATAATGAACTATGATATTCTTAGTTAACAAGCCATAAAGATTGCATAAGTACCCTTTATCACATAGTATGTTTCAAACAGACATAAAAAAATGAATATTTGAGCCTAGATTTGAATAGATCACATATTAAATGATTTAGAGGAACAAAAACTAATGACCAAATAAGAGAAATAAAGGATCATGGAAGATAAAAAGAACAAATTTCACTACATAAAATGCAGGAAATGTGTGTAAGCAAATTCAGATAAGATTAGAAGAGAAAGGGTTAACTGGGGATGAAAAAAATCTTTGCAACAAATTTCTCTGATAAAACACTCATGAGTGTGATTTGATAACTCTAAGCTTTTCCCTAAAACCAAAATCTATCATTTAATACCAATATTCTTCCAATGTTCTTTGACTATAAATTGAGATTGAAAATCAACCAAAGAGAGGATGGAAAGGTATGTGGTGGGTGTAAGTTACAACACATCACAAAAGTAGAATTCAAAAGGGAAAGTGGTGAAAATGATATTATAAGAGGAGTGCATGTGTCAAAAAGATGAGTTGCTCTTTTTGTGGTAGCAAAGAATTGGAAATTGAGGAGTTGTCCATCAATTGGGTATGGCTGAACAAATGTGTTATATTATAGTTATTGAATACTATTGTGCTATAAGAAATTACAAGTAGGATCATTTCAGAAAAATCTGGAGTTAACATAAACTGATGCAAAGTAAAATGAGCAGAACCAGAAGAACATTGTCCAGAGTAACAGCAATATTTCTTGAAATGGCCAGCTTTTCTCAGCAATACAATTATCCAAGACAATCCCAAAGACTCATAATGAAAAAATATCATCTGCTCTCTGAGAAAGAACTGATGAAGTCAATGCAGACTGAAACATACTGTATTTCATTTTCTTTCTTCTTCCTTTTTTTATTTGAGATCTCTTCCACAAAAATGGCTAATATTGGGAGGGTCAAAAGAAAGGAGAGAATTTGGAATTCAAAACTTTAAAAGTGAATGTTAAAAATTATTTTCTATTCCCCATATGAACAAATTGTGGAATATGGGGGAAAATAAAATGCTATTTTAAAAATGATAAGCTTCTCATATAGTAAGGGTAAGGTTATGGAAAATATAAAGCTCTACTAGTATCTATTTTATGTACAAAAAAAGCTGGGTGAGGGGAGAAAGATATCAGCCCTTTGGGTATATGTGTTGAAGTAAACTTAGGAGAACACATGTAACAATAATATGAATAAAATGGTCAGGCATGGATATTCTACATCATTGAGGGGAATATAAACCTCAGGGAGATCACAAATCCATTGGAGTACTTAACCATTAGTTAAGTATCTAGAAATATTAGCAAGCAAGCAATTATGAAGATATCTGGATCTGATTTTACTATTCACTTCTCTGGGGAGCAAATGATTTCATTTACCCCATGCTTCAAGTTATTCAAATTTTTTTTTGAATGGAGATGATACAACTGACTGCTTACCTTACAACAAAATTAAAGAGCAGGAATGTTGACCTTAAAGAAATAAGAGTCATGGAGTCTAGCTTTTATTGACTTTAATGTTATGCATTTGCCATCTGTCATCCTAAAAAAAATTTTTTAATCTGTACATAAGCTTTATTCAGGAAAGGATTGAAAGGCGCAAGAGAACTTCTGAGGATTTCTAATTAAATACAATAGATTAGGAGGCCTGTAGCATTATAGCTTAATTTGGCCATCCATCAAGGTTTCATAACCCTGAGCACATTACCCTGACCAGGGGTGTGAAATGTGAATGAACTGGAACTCTGACAAGGTTGAGCCCCAAGAGAGAGCTCGAGAGAAGGGAAAGGATGGAAAAAAGGCTTACCGAAAAGGAATCTGAAAGAAGAAATAGAATTACTGTATCTAATGTTGGTAAATAAGACAAATGGACATCCACATTGCAAGTTTTATTATCTTTAGGTTTGTGAAGAGAAAGCACACTGCCCTTCTTTACCAACAGCTAAATTGTGTGGTGTCAGACACAAGGCAGGGGATGGTTTCAAGGCATTGACTGTCAACTGACAACTAAAATGGACAGCTTGACCTACAGGATTAGATGAATAGGAAGTCCAATTTTGACCCAGATCTAGGCAGCTACTGTATCCTAACTTGAAAGTGTGACCTAGGAATGGAGTAGAGGGGGAGTCAAAACCAGATTATGCATGTCATCATGACAGTTCTCAAGGGCTAACTCACTAACCCCATCTATTACGTTCTCCCCTGAGAAAGCTAGTAACTAGATTCTTCTTCATGCTAAGACCGAATGAGAGGAACAAGAGATAATGGCTGAAGATTTCACTGTTCTCTTCAAGGGAGAGAGAAAGGGCAGAGACAAGAGCTTTTTTCTGCTCTACTTTCAGGTGGTTCCCTTGTTAGAATCTCCTAAGCCTAAAAGGGAGAAAATAAAACCCACAATAACTATTCTTTTTCTAACTTCTAATTCAAGTTAAATAAAAAGGACAGAAAATATATTCTGAGTGAGAGGAGCAGAATGTATCCAGAGCAAACCAAGTAAATTCTCAAGATGTCGAGCCCTTAGGCAAGGTTTTTAGGATTGATAAGCTCCTATTATTCTCCATCACACACTCCTATATTGAAAGGAGGGGGGGGAGTGTTGGTCACTCCAAGGTAACAAAGAAAATTTCTAATTCTCTGGAAGTCAACTCTATCTCAAGAATTCCCACTTAAAAGATTTTCTTGATTCTCTGGAAGAATATAAAAAATAGACAAACCAGACATTTTGCTATTTAATAGTGATAAGACACTAGAATTTAATGATATAGCTGTCCCACTTTAGAAATTACACAAAAACATAAGAATGTTTTATAGATTCATCATATAGATGACATGCAAATTTATCTCTAAGCCTAATCTCTCCTGATCCCCAGATCCATAACTCTAAAAATATACTATTTTAAATTGATATGTTTCTTCCTCTTCATTCCTCCTTTTATAATTCTTTTCCAAGTTCTGAACTTGAGCATAGATTAATATTATTGATAAATTCCACATTCTTTCATAATTTGACCTAACCTGCCTTTCTGAACATATCTTCTCCTGCTTCCCAACACAAATCTTCTAGAGTGGTCTGTTCACAATATCCTAAATGTGACTTAGTCATTCATGTCTCCTACTTGCTTTTGCTCAGTCTGCTTCCTTGTCATATTCTATCCCTTTGGCCCATACAATCCTACCATGTTAAATGGTCCAGTCTAAGTTTTTCTGGTCCTTCTTACTCCATTAAATCCCTTGGATTATCTTGGGAAAGCATTGACTACAGTAATTTCTCCTATGTTGTTATCTAACTTTGAGTATGTATACTTCGTAAACCCAATAAGATAACAAGGTCCTTAAGGGTAGCTTTGTTTATTATAGTTTCACTTTATTAGCATCATTGCCTAGTATAACATTAAGCACTCAGAAAGATTAAAGATAGAGAAAGAAAATTATAGATAATGAATATGGATGCAAAAATCCTAAATAAAATACTAGCTAGGAGACAATATATCACAAAGATGATACATTGTGACCAAACACAATTTATGCCTGGAATATAGCAATTGTTTAATAAGAGGAAAACTATCAACATAATCAATTGTATTAATAACAAAAGTAACAAATTATATGATTATATCAATAGATGCAGAAAAAAAGTTTTGATAAAATATAATACTCATTCCTACTAAAAATACTAGAAAGCATAGGTAAAAATAGAGTTCTTAAAATAATATGAATTATCTACCTAAAACCATCAGCAAGTATAATTTGTAATGGGAATAAGGTAGAAGCTTTCCCAGAAACATAAGGAGTGAAACAAGGATACCCATTATCACTGATATTATTTAATATAGTATTATTTAATATAGTATTAACTTGTTAGCAATAAGAGAAGAAAAGGAAATTGAAGAAATCAAAATAGGCAAAGAGGTAATAAAACTATCATTTTTGCAGATAATATGATGGTACATGTGGAAAATAACAGAGATTCAACTAAAAAGTTAGTTGAAATCATCAATAATTTTAATACAGTAGCAAGATAAGCCCAAATAAATCATCATCCTTTCTATACAGTACTAACAAAGTCCTTCAAGAAGCAAATAGAAAGTGATATTCTATTTAAAATAACCACAGATAACATAAAACACCTGGAAGTATGCCTGCCAAAACAAATCCAGGAACGACATGAACATAATCATAAAACACTTTTATACAAATGGAGTCGAATCTAAATAATTGGAAAAATATTAATTGTTCATAGATGGGCAGAGCCATATAATTAAGATGACAATCCTACCTACACTAATCTACTTATTCAGTTCCACCCCAATTAAGTTACCTAAAAATTATCTTATTAACCTAGAAAAAAAAATTCATTTGGAAGAACAATAGATCAAGAATATAAAAAGAATAAACATTTAAAGTTAGGATCTAGTAGTACTGGATTTTAAACTACATTATAAGGCAGCAATTATCAAAACTACCTGGTACTGGCTCAGAAATAGAAAGACAGGTCAATGAAACAGAACATGCATGCAACAGCAGTAGTAAAAGATTATAGAAACCTTGTAATTGTCAAAAATAAAGAGCCAGGCAATTGGGATAAGAAATCACTAATTGGTAAAAATTGCTGAAACAACTGGAAAGTAGTTTGGCAGAAACTAAATATAGACTACATTATTCACTAAGATAAGATCAAAATAGATATATGATCTTGACATAAAGGGAGATACCATAAGCAAATTAGAAGAACAGGGAATATATTACCTAACAAATTTATGAGGAAGAGAGGCATTTATGAGTAAACAAGAGATGGAGAGCATTATGAAATGCAAAATGGATAATTCTGAATACATGAAATTGAAAAGTTTTGTACAAATAAAACATTGCCAAGAATAGAAGGAAACCAGAAAATTGGGGGAAAGGGTTTCATAGACAGTCTCTTAGATATAGACCTCATATCTAAGATATATAGAGAACTTTGTCAAATTTATGAGAATAAGAGCCATCTTCCTTTAGCAAATGGGTAAAATATGTTGAAGGAGATGTGAGAAAATAAGGACACTAAAACACTTTTGGTGGAACTGTGATGTGATCCAACCATTTTGGAGAGCAATGAAGAATTATGGTCAGAGTTAGAAAACAGTGTATACCTTTAGACCCTTGCTGGGTTACCATTGCTAACCCTAACCTCTCTATTTCTCTGTCTCTGTATCTCTCCCCATCTCTGTTGGTCTCTCTCTCTGTGATAATTAAATTAAGTCTACACTGCCCATCTTTAGATTTATTCACCAAAGGTGAGAGCACCTTCGAATTCTGGGAAGTCCTAACCCACCTGTGCTAGAGTGAGTAACAATCAGAATCGACAGACCACCCCCTACACTTTCTATGGGAAAGCGTCCATTGTGTTTGGACGCAAAGGCTAAGGGAAGGCACTGGAAGTGATATATGTGGCCCTTCCAAGGAGGGAGTGGAGGGAGTGAGGCTGCAGCTGGTTTGGTGAAGGGGACCTGAGGGAGCTTTGCTGGTTGGTGACCGAGACTGATCCATGTGTTGAGTTTAAAGACTGAATCTTGGGGTTCCGGGTTAAGATGGCAGCAGAGTAAGAAGCAGCTCTTAACCTCTCCTGACCGAAACACACAAAACTCCTCAAGGGGACATAAAAACAAGTCCAGACGAACGGAGGAACCCCCACAACAGGGCACAGCGTGGAAGGTACATGGAATCAAGGCATTTCCATGCAATAAAAGGGTGAAACAGCCCTCACGAAATCGCGGGCTGAGTAACCACCCCACCCCCACCCCCTCCACACACAACACCTGTAGCTCCGAAGCCAGCTAAAAAGAAATAGAGCAAGTTTGGGGCACCCATCGAGTCATTGGCAGCTCCAGGGCCTATTCCTGAGAGCAGCAAGACTTAGGACCCCATTAAGCCAAAGAACACAGGCGAAATCTGAGCGCGCGGGAGTAGGACGCAGGGCGCACAGCGCAGGCTGAGCAGAACTCAGGCACTGCGGAGGCGTGGGTGGGGGCAGACACAGCCAGGAACTAAAGCCTAAGTGGGGATCCAGTGTGGACGGGTATACGACTGTAGAAGCAGCGCCCTGAGACTTGTAAAGAAACCTACGGCAGAAGATCAAGCAAGGGGGCCCACCAGGGGGCTTGACCTTGGAAAAAACCAGAAATCAGACCTCAGGAGCCAATAGATCGCGGTCAGACACTGAGCGCGAGGATAAATCTGAGAAGCTGCTGGGGCAATGATGGCTACTCAGCCTCAGGAAGTTCAGAAGAGAAAGAATAACAAGAAAAAGAAGTCTTTAACACTCGACAGCTTCTACACAGAGAAAATCCAGACAACTGAGCAAACAGAGGAGGAGAACAAACAAGCATCCAGACCCTCCTCAAATAAGGAAAACTCCTCACAAGCTATGGAAGAGTTCAAAACTGAGATTTTGAGGAAAATGGAAGAGATCTGGCAAGAAAATAACTGTTTAAAAGGTAGAATCATGCAATTGGAAAGTGAGGCTCAGAAACCAAATGAACTGATAAGCAAATTGAACTCCAGAAATGACCAGATTGAAAAGGAATACCAGAAGATTATGGCCGAAAACCAGAAGATTATGGCCGAAAACCAGAAGATTATGGCCGAAAACCAGAAGATTATGGCCGAAAACCGAAAGATTATAGCCGAAAATCAATCCCTAAAGGCTAGAATTGAGCAAGTAGAAACTAATGATCTCTCAAGACAACAAGAACAAATAAAACAAAGCCAAAAGACTGAAAAAATAGAAGGAAACATGAAATATCTCAATGAGAGAGTGACAGACCAAGAAAACCGGTCTAGAAAAGGCAATTTGAGAATAATCGGTCTTCCAGAAAAACCAGAAATTAATAGAAACCTGGACTCCATACTAACAGAAATAATTCAGCAAAATTGCCCTGAAGTCCTACAAGAGGGCAACATAGACATTGAAAGGATCCATAGAACACCCACTACATTCGATCAAGAAAGGAAAACACCAAGAAATATCATTGCAAAATTCAAGAGTTTCCAAGCAAAAGAAAAAATCTTACAAGAAGCCAGAAAGAAACAATTCAAATATCAAGGAGCACCAATCAGGATCACACAGGATCTGGCAGCCTCAATGCTAAAAGACCGCAAGGCATGGAATACAATATTCAGAAAGGCAAGAGAGCTGGGCCTGCAACCACGGATCAACTACCCATCAAAACTGACTATATATTTCCAGGGGAAAGTATGGGCATTCAACAAAATTGAAGAATTCCAGGTATTTGCACAGAAAAGACCAGGGCTAAATGGAAAGTTTGATATCCAACCACAAAAATCGAGAGAAACCCGAAAAGGTAAATAAGATACAGAGGGGAAAGAAAGAAAACTTATAATTTTTAAATTTGCCTTTTTAAGGGCCTCAGTGAGATCTAATTATCTGTATTCCTATGTAGAGAAATGTTATGTTTAATTCTCTGTAGTGAATTCTATTCACTATTATAATATTCATTATTATAGTAATCAGAAGAATAATTAGCAGGGTGAGGGTGGAACACTAAATAATCTAAGATGGCATGGGGGATGGGAAAGAGGGGGTGAATAGCAGGGGACACCAAGAGAAACTTGAGTGAATAAGAAAATAGAATATTCTATTACACACAAAGAGGGCATGGGAGGGAGAGGGGACAAATACTATTATAAGAAGGAGAGGAAGAGAGCATAAAGAGGTAATAATCAAACCTTACTCTCAGTGTAATCAACCCGGAGAGGGAAGAGTAGCTATACTATCTATTGGGAAATAAAACTCTTATCTAACCCTTCTGAGAAAGTTATAAGGGATAAACCAAGGGGAACAGGGGAGTGGGGAGGACAAAAAAAGGGAGGGGAGAAGGGGGAGGGAATTCATAAGGCTTTTTAAAAACAAAAAGGGGGGGGAAACAAGGGAGGGGGTAGAAAGGGAAGTCAATCAAGGGAGGGGATAAGGGATAGGGTCTTAATAGCAAACCACTGGTTTTAAAGGAAATAGCTTAAGGAGAAGGGGTAGGAATGGGGGAGGATTTGAAAATGTCAGCAAATGCACAACTGATGATTATAACTCTGAATGTGAATGGGATGAACTCGCTCATAAAACGGAAGCAAATAGCAGAGTGGATTAGAAACCAAAATCCCACCATATGTTGTCTACAAGAAACACATTTGAGGCGGGTGGACATACACAAGTTTAAGGTTCAGGGTTTGAGCAAAATCTTTTGGGCCTCAAATGAGAAAAAGAAGGCAGGAGTGGCTATTATGATTTCAGACAAAGCCAAAGTCAAAATAGATATGATTAAAAAAGACAGGGAAGGTCATTACATCCTGATTAAAGGCAGTATAAACAATGAGGAAATAACACTGCTCAATATGTATGCACCAAGTGGCATAGCACCCAAATTCATAAAGGAGAAACTGGCAGAGCTCAAGAAGGAAATAGATAGTAAAACCATACTAGTGGGAGATCTAAATATCCCTCTGTCAGATCTAGATAAATCAAACC
>NC_058132.1:479363151-479402740 GCF_016433145.1 Gracilinanus agilis
ATACCATTGTTGGGTTTGTACCCCAAAGAGATCATAGATAAACAGACTTGTACGAAAATATTCATAGCTGCGCTTTTTGTGGTGGCAACAAATTGGAAAAGGAGGGTATGTCCTTCAATTGGGGAATGGCTGAACAAACTGTGGTATATGCAGGTGATGGAATACTATTGTGCTAAAAGGAATAATAAACTGTAGAAGTTCCAGGCGAACTGGAGAGACCTCCGGGAACTGATGCAGAGCGAAAGGAGCAGAGCCAGAAGAACCCTATACACAGAGACTGACATTCTGTGGTAAAATCGAATGTAATGGACCTCTGTACCAGCAGCAATACAATGACCCAGGACAATTCTGAGGGATTTATGGTAAAGAAAGCTACCCACATTCAGAGGAAGGACTGTAGGAGAGGAAACATATAAGAAAAACAACTGCTTGAACGCATGGGTCGGGGTGGACATGATTGAGGGTGTGGACTGGAAACTACCACACCAATGCAACTACCAACAATTTGGAAATTGGTCTTGATCAAGGACACATGACAAAACTAGTGGAAATGCTCATCGGCCATGGGTGGGGGGGGTGCAGGAGAGGGGGTTGAAGGGGAAAGGTGGAGCATGAATCATGTAACCATGTTAAAAATGAATATTAATAAATGTTAAAAAAAAAAAAAGACTGAATCTTCCTGAACTTCTATTAAGAAACTTCCTTTTATAGACTCTGTGAATGAAGTTTGCTCCATTCACCTCTGGGCCTCAGGTCCTTTAACCCTAGGCTGAGGTTTAAGATCTACCTGGATTAATTAGTGAGATAGATTCTTATCTCCATACTTCCTCTCTCTCTTCTTATGTAAATAAACTTCCATAAAAGTCAAATTTGACTTGAGATTATTCTTAATTGAGGATTGATTGTAGTTCAATCCTCTGGTGACCATCTTTTAATATATTGAACCCATAAAACCCCTTTTTCCACCCTTACATCTCTCATTCTCTGCCTCTGTCTGTCTCTGCATCTCTATGTATCTGTGTCTTTCTGTGTGTCTGTCTGTCTGTGTGTCTCTCTGATAGTTGGGTATGCTTGTGGTAGAATATGCCTTACATTTTTTTTTAAATTTAAACATTTATTAATAATCATTTTTAACATGGTTACATGATTCATGCTCCTACTTTCACCTTCACCCCCCGCACTCCCCCCACCCATGGCCGACACACATTTCCACTGGTTTTGTCATGTGTCCTTGATCAAGACCTATTTCAAAATTGTTGGTGGTTGCATTGGTGTGGTAGTTTCCAGTCCACACCCTCAATCATGTCCACCCCGACCCATGCGTTCAAGCAGTTGTTTATCTTATATGTTTCCTCTCCTGCAGTTCTTCCTCTGAATGTGGGTAGCATCTTTACCTTAAATCCCTCAGAGCTGTCCTGGGTCATTGCATTGCTGCTGGTACAGAAGCCCATTACATTCGATTTTACCACAGTATATCAGTCTCTGTGTACAATGTTCTGGCTCTGCTCCTTTCGCTCTGCATCAGTTCCTGGAGGTCTCTCCAGATTGCCTGGAACTCCTCCAGTTTATTATTCCTTTTAGCACAATAGTATTCCATCACCCGCATATACCACAGTTTGTTCAGCCATTCCCCAATTGAAGGACATACCCTCCTTTTCCAGTTTGTTGCCACCACAAAAAGCGCAGCTATAAATATTTTCCTACAAGTATGTTTATCTATGATCTCTTTGGGGTACAAACCCAACAATGGTATGGCTGGATCAAAGGGCAGGCATTCTTTTATAGCGCTTTGAGCATGATTCCAAATTGCCAGCCAGAATGGCTGGATCAGTTCACAACTCCACCAGCAATGCATTAATGTCCCAATTTTGCCACATCCCCTCCAACATTCATTACTCTCCCCTTCTTTCATTTTAGCCAATCTGCTAGGTGTGAGGTGATACCTCAGAGTTGTTTACATTTTTAAAGGAGATATTATGTTTCTTACTATGCCTTTCCAAGAAATGCCTTTGTTTTGAACTAATTGATTGCTGAAAGAGGAATACATTAATTAGGACTTATGAGTTCAAGTAATAAGAGCCACAGAATATTTCATATTTAAAGAAGTTCGGGGCAAAATGATGAGAGGTAAAACAGAGTGGGATGCTATAGAAATTATAAAATAGATGGTGGAAAAACAAGGTAGGAATAGAAAAGAGTTAGTCAATTGTACTATTATTATTCATTGTATAGATTCCCCCAAGGCATTGTACTATTCAAACTTTTGCCAAGAAAAAAACAAAAAAAATCTCCATAAAAATATCACATAGCTTATGGGAAAATAAGTTCGGGCACAGCACTCAAAAACTTCATTAGCGACCCACCAAAATATATTGGAACCTATTGAAAATATATTTAAAATGATTGAATAGCTTTATACATGTGAAATAGTTGAAAAATACATAAATAGTACTGTTAATAGTGTCTGCTGTACAGCCTACACCCTGAATTGCAAAAGTTAAGTTGGGTAGGCTACAACTCCAAGTTTGGCCAATTCCAGGTCTCCACCCAGTTTAAGTCATTAGAAGGGCTATGTTTGCATTAGTTCTGTGAGGCCATAGCACAAGATGAAAAAAGTAACAACCACCAAAAATGCTGTGCAAAAAACAGTTTTGAAACACTTTTTAATATAGCTATTCGATGTCTATGTTTTCACCTCAAGGACTAATTTCATTGAGAGTAGGTTTGCAAGAGTCTGTAATCCTATAGTTCTGCATTGATTATACTGCTAAGCTCGGAAAGGGATGGGATACAAAGAAGATGATACATTCTTAAATGAAATGTTTACTTTCTTAGAAAATAAGTCAAGGAAAAAATATTTTAATGCCAACATTGTGTCATCATGCCTGTCTAGATGATTTCTAAGTCCATTATGAATGAGGAGTCTTCAAGGAGTCTTCCTTAGGTCAATGTCCATGGAAACTGGAAGAAACCACTTTGTAGAAATTATAATTTTCTGCAAATGCTTCAATCTGCACCTCATGCAATTATAATATGAGCATTTGAAATGGGGATAATAATAGGTAGAAAGCTAGGACTGGTCAAATATGTATTAGAGAAACATTAATTCCATTCATGAGACAAGAAAACATTTCATTTATGTTAGTAAGTACATGTTATTGTATTTATTCTTTCTACCAGGGACAGGATGAGTCCATCTTTTTACTATTCAATCAAATACTAAAAAGAAGCCGTATGTATTCATCAAATTCCTAATGTGAATATATGAATATAAATAACCAGGAGAGATTTATTAGTGAAAATCTCTTGCATCTTAGTGTACCACATTAAAATAAAATCCATCTTAAATTTCACATCAACAATCTTATCTACTTCAGCATTTTTAACAAAATGAAAAGAACAAAATTTTTTCAACTCAGTCAAGGTTCTTACCGACCCACCTTCCACCATGGAAATCCCTCTGAGTGTGAATTTCACCCTGTCTGTTATCCTTGACTATTCATCCCAAGTCAGTAGATCAGTCATAATTTCCAAGACTATTGTATGGAAGAATTCATTTTTCCATTAGGAGTTCCTGTCGTGTAGTAAAATGTGTACTAAGCCTGAAATAAGGATTCAAATCACACATTTCCACTTATTTACCAGCAGTAAGATAATGGACAAAATAACATAGCTGCTCAGAGCTTTAGTTTCTTTACTTTTAAATTGGACATAATTATGCTTGCACTATCTACCTCATGAGGTCATTTTGAAGAAAGTAAATCAGATAAATAAGTGTTTATTAAGTAAAAGGCATTGTGCTATGTTTGGAAATGAATGAATGAGTGAATGAATATCCCTGCCCTCAAAAAGCTTGCATTTTACTTAGATAAATGAAAGTTATTACTATTTACTTGCCAACAAGTCTGTTTAGAAGATTTATAATTAAAAATTCCTTATTGCAAACCTGACCTCAGATACTTACTAGCTGTGAGATCCTGGACAAGTCACTTAACTAATTGCCTAGCCTTTGCTGCTTTTCTTAGAATTTTATACTAAGACAGAAAATAAGGGTTTTTTTAAAATACTTTATTGCTTCAAATTGAATTTTTAGGTAATCATGTAGGATATAGTCCTAAGTACTCCAGTAAATTCATCTGAATGTGATAATGTAGTTAGAATGAAACTAATGTAAAGCTTAAGAGAAGGAGAATTTGTAATATTTGTCCAAATATATGTTTTGTGCTTATTACCACTTTATCTGATATTTGGTATGTTTGAGTAGAACCACATTGAGCTCATTGAGTGCGTGAGTTGTTGCTATGATTTCAAAGACTCCTGAAAGAGGTGATTATTAAAGAACCAAATAGTCTCTTGTTATTACTTGCTGTTACAATCCAGAAAAGGCTACTCAACAAAATGAGGGGAAAGTCATATTCCTTCACAAACAGTTGCAGGGACTTTGTACATGCTTTTTGGTTTCATCAGACTTACTCAATTATCTTCTGTGTAAAAGAGGACATGAGAATAATTCACCTATCTAAAGGCAGGGTCCTGGACCACTCCAACTCTAAGATAACTGAAAACTCTATGAGTATGGTCATATGGCTGTAATGCTCTGAATAAATTTAATTTTGAGGACTCAGAATCTGAGAAATCTGATAGAGAAAAATATGAAAGACATCTGATCTATTCTATTCCAATCCCATTATTTTAGAGATAAAAGTAATGAAATGTAGGTGAAAATGACTTTCCATATACCCAAAGATGGGACAAGAATCTAGATCTCTTCACTACCTATCTAATTTTTTTTTCCTATTATGTCACTAAACCATGTTGTTTTCCCATGTACCTCACTTATTTTTTCCCTTCTTTACATAATAAAATAAGTATCAAGGTTTATGGAGGCTTATTCCAGTCCACCTTATGGAAAGCATGCCAGGGAACCAGGATGGTGTAGAATAAACAGCAACTCTGTTGAACTCTCCTAAAATTCCCTCTAAACAATTTTAAAATAATACCTCATGTGGAATTTTGGAGTCCCAACATCAATAAAAGACCAGGGTGAGAAAGATCATCTTGAGATGTTTCTTTGTTTCTGAAAATTTTTCAAAAAGAGATTATAGGAGACCCTTTGCTGGCCTGTTGCATTGCCCATTGTAAGGATGGGGGATGGGACAAAAAGAGCCAGAAGAAGGCTGTTGGTGATAGTTGAGACCAGAGGGAATGGTGGGTAATTCTCCAGGAGAGGAAGGAGGAGAGAAGGACTTCTGCCGGAGGACTGGGAGAGGGAGGAGGAGAACATCTCAGCTCAAATACAGTCCTGAGGGCTTCCTGAGGATCTTTCTTTGGACACTAAAACCCTGATTCCCTGATTCCCACCGCATCCTACCCAGCAATACTTCAATCATCAAGTCAGCTAAGTTTGGGACTCCATTTTGGGAGACATCTCTTGGGCTCCTTGCCCCATTACCTAACATTGCTGAGAAACCCTTTCCGGTTTGATTTGCAATTATAGAAAAGGATAGAAATAGAAACAGAAGGAGAAGGGACAAGAGGGAGACTCTTAAGAGTAGGAACCCCAAAGGTTCCCACCTGAGTGATGGACCCCATAGAAATAGACAAGAGGGCACCCCAAATCCCTCTGCCCTTCACCCCTTTTCCCAATCCCTATATTGATATTAATAAAAGACATTCATTAGTCAGATAGCATTCCAGAGTGCCAAGGGGGAGGGGAATAACATCTTGGTCTGGCTGCCTCCATCTTGGAGCCAGACCACCACCTGTGAAGTTGACTGACCTTGGGGGAGGCTTGTGTTAACCCTGTCCTCATTCAGAATTGGATTGGGGTTCCCCATACTTCCTCTAATAGGGAATCCTCACCCCCAAATCCTGTGGGGTGGCACAACCATCCAGGTCACCCAGTTTCAAGGTGATAACCCCTTGAAGTCTCCCACAGTGCATATTTGGCAGGAGGGGAGAGCCAGAAGAGTCTCTCCTTGTAGACTTTCTCTCTCTCCCCTCCATCCCTAACATTTGGGTACTGGCTCTTTTTATTCCTACACCATACACTGTTCCAGGTCACAGTTCCAGGATGAAGAGGACCACAAGCCCTTGTAGCTTCAGTGGAGGGAGGACCCTGGTCACATTTCAAAAGTAGAGGGAAGAACTAATGCCTGCAGCTTTAGGACAGCAGGGGTCCCAAGAAACAGTTCCACAGTGGAAAAGAGTGCTCCTTGTTGTTTTCAAAGGAGCAGTGTCTCTGGTCTCAGGCTCAAGAGAGAAAGGAGAACTAGCCCTTACAGCCTCAGGAAAGCAGAGGACCTGGCCATATCTCCAGCATCAAAAGAATCACTAACAAATAAAGTTGCAGAGAAGCAAAGCCCTTTTCTTGGTAAAAACCAGAGCACAGGCTAGGAGAGCAGAGACCACACATCTTCTTGGATCACAACAATTGGAAGCACCAAAAACTTTCAAATCCTTAGGACAGCAACACAAACAACTGAAATATAATGGAGCCACAGTCTAAATCACATGAGATTTAGCAGCTTCCACATTAAAGAAATAGAATGCTTAGAACATGATATCCTGGAAAGCAAAGAAGTTAGAATTACAACCAAGAATAACCTAACCAGCAAAACTGTACTTAGTCCTTCAGGGGGAAAAAGGAATATTTAATGAAATAAAGAACTTTCTAGCATTCTTGATGAAAAGACCAGAATTGAATAGGGAATCTGACATTCATACACACAAGACTCAAGAGAAGCATAAACATAAAAGAGAAATCATAAGGGACTTAAAATGGTTAAATTGTTATATTCCTATGTGGAAAGATGATACTTGTAACTTATAAGAACTTTATTATTATTAGAGAAGTTAGAAGGATTGTGGAGAAAATTATATCATAAAAGGGACACACAAGGAAGAGCTTTTATACTGGAGGGGGAAATGGTTGAAACTCACTTTCATCAAAATTGTTAAGAAGTAGGAAGATAAGAAGAAGGAGATAAGAGACAGAGCATACTAGAAGTAAGGTCAGATTAAAGGAGGTAGTGGTCAGAAGCAACTTTTGAGAAGAAGGGTAAAAAAGAGACAAAGAAGAATAAATAGGAAAAATAGTATGGAAAGAAATAAACAATTAGTAATGACAACTGTACCTTTAAATGAGATGAACTCACCCATAAAATGGAAGCAGATAGAAGAATAGATTAGAAACCAGAATCCAAAAATATGTTGTTTAAAAGAAACTCACTTGAAAAAGAAAGACACAGAGATTAAATTAAGGGGCTAGAACAGAATCTATTATGCTTCAGTTGAGGTAAGAAAGATGGGAATACCCATCGTGGTCTCAAAGAAAGAAAAAAAAAATAGAGGGGCAGCTGGGTAGCTCAGTGGAGTGAGAGCCAGACCTAGAGACAGGAGGTCCTAGATTCAAACCCGGCCTCAGCCACTTCCCAGCTGTGTGACCCTGGGCAAGTCACTTGACCCCCATTGCCCACCCTTACCACTCTTCCACCTATGAGACAATACACCGAAGTACAAGGGTTTAAAAAAAATTTTTAAAAATAGACCTAACTAAAAGAGATAAGTAAAAGGAACTGCATTACTACATTTTGCTAAAAAGCACCATAGACAATGAAGTAATATCAATACTAAAAAAAAACAGAAAAGCAGAAATACTGAATGAACCCTTTTCAAATTATAAAGCAACAGAAATTACATTCAGTAAAGAGCCATAGAAACAAAAACTAAAAATTCCTTAGAAACTAAATAATCTAAACCTAAAGAATGAGGTCAAAGAAAAAATCATAGAAACAATCAATAATTTCATTAAAGAGAATAACAACAATGAGGAAATACAGAAAAATGGGTGGGATATAATCAAAGCAGTAGTTAGGAGAAATTTATATTTCTAAAAACTTACATGAATAAAATAGGGGGAAAGCAGATCAATGAATTAGGCAATTAAAAAAATTGGAGAAAGAATTTTTTTTTACAAAAGCAACCAAAAATCAGATTAGAAATCCTGAAAATTAGAGAGATTAACAAAACTGAAAAATAAAAAAGAACAGTGAACTGATAAGTAAAACTAGGAGATAGTTTTGTGGGAAAAAAAGGAAAATAGATGAACCATCATTTAATTTAATTTAGAAAGAAAGAAGAAAACCAAATTACCAATATCAAAAATGAAAAGGTTCAATGTACCACTGATGAAGATGAAATCAAAGAAATTATTAGGAACTATTTTACCTAAGCATTTGCTAATAAATCTCACAATCTAAGTGAAATTGATAAATATTTGCAAACATATGAATTTCTCAGATTAACAGAAGAAGAAACAGAATGTGTAAATAATTCTCATTTAGAAAAAGAAATTGAACAAGGCATCAATGAGCTCCCTAAGAAAAATTCCCCAAGATCAGATGTATTCATGAGTAAATTCTACCAGCTAAAGGACACTTAATTTTAATACTATAAAAGCTATTTGGGGAAACAGTAAAAGAAGGAATCCTATCAAATTTCTTTTATGACACAAATACAGTTCTAATACCTAAATCAAGAATAGAAAAAATGGAGAAAGAGCATTGTAGGCCAATTTTCCTAATGAATATTGATGCAAAATTCTAAATAAAATATTAGTAAAGAGACTACAACATTATGTCACAAAGATCATGCACCTTGATCATGTGGGATTTATATCAGGAATGCAGGGCTTGTTCAATATTAGGAAAACTATCAGCATAATTGACCATATCATTATTGTGATTAAAACCAACTAAAATTAAATGATTATCTCCATAGAGATAGAAAAGACTTTTTAACAATATAGAATGTCCATTCCTATCAAAAACATTAGAGAGCACAGGATAAAATGAGCCTTCAAAGAAATAAGTTATCTACTTAAAACCATTAGCAAACATAATCTGCAATGGGGATGAGTCTTCCTAATAAAACCAGGCATGAAGCAAGGATGTCCAATATTCAATAATGTACTAGAAATGCTAGCTATAGGAAGAAAGCAAGAAAAAGGAACTGTAGGAATTAGAATAGGCAATGAGGAAACAAAACTATCATTGTGCAGATGTTATGGTAGCATACCTAAAGAATCCTAGAAAATCAATTAAAAATTAGCAGACATAATTAACAACTTCAGCAAAATTACAGGATATAAAATAAGTTCACACAAATCATCAATATTTCTATGTACTACCAAAAAAAACTCAGCAGCAAGAAATGGAAAATTGCACTGAAAATAACTGTAGACAATATAACATACTTGGAGTTTACCAAGGAAACTGAGGAACTGTATGAACACAATTCCAAAACACTTTTCACATACATAAAGTTAGATCTAAACAAACTGAAGAACTACTAATCACTCATGGGTAGGGTAAGTCAATATAATAAAAATTATAATTCTACTTATTTTCTTATTTAATATCATACTGATCAACTTACTAAAGAATCATTTGCTAAAGCTAGAAAAAATAACAAAATACAACTGGAAGAACAAAAAGTCAAAAATATCAAGAGAATTTGTTTAAACTTATGAAGTAAGGTGACCTAGCAGTACCAGATTTCAAACTATATCACAAAGTGGCAATCAAGAAAGCAAGCTGGTTCTGACTAAGAAACAGAGTATTTGTTCAGTGCAAAAGCCTCATTTCTCAAATATATAGGACACTGAGTCAAATTTGTAAAAATACAAGTCATCCCCCAAATGATAAATGATCAAAGGATATCAAGTCAGTTTTCAGATGAAGAAATCTATCTGAAGTCATATAAAAAAAGTGTTCCAAGTCACTATTGATTAGAGAAGTGCAAATTACAATAACCCAGAAGTATAACTATGGTTATACTTCAGATCTATCAGATTGGCTAACATGATAGAAAAGGAAAATGATAAATATTAAAGTGGATGTAGAAAAAAATGGGACACAAATGCACTGGGTTTTTTTAAAGCTTTACCTTCTTTCTTGGTTCTAAGGCAGAAGAACAATGAAGGCCAGGCAATAGGGGTTAATTACTTGCCCAGGGTCACATACCTAGGAAATGTCTGAGACCAGATTTGAACCTAGGACCTTCCATCTCTAGGCCTGGCTCTCAGTCCTCTGAGCCACCTGGCTGCCCCCTACAAATGCATTGTTGATGGAGTTGTAAACTGGTCCAACATTTTGAGAATGATCCCAAAGGTAATAAAACGGTACATACTTTGATCCAGCAATAGCACTATGGATCTATATCCCAAAGAGATCAAAGTAAAAGGGAAAATAAATATCTATATGTAAAATATATATGTATGTATGTATTTGCAGAACTTATTTTTCTAGTATTGAAGAACTGGAAATTGAGGGGATGGCTATCATTGAGTAATGGCTAAAATTGTGGTATATGGCTGTGATGGAATACTATTGTGTTATCAAAAATAACAAGCAAAATAACAAAACCTGGAAAGACATATGAATTGATGTAAAATTGAAGTGAGCATAATCAGAAGAACATTATACACAGTAAAAGCAAAATTGTAAGGATGATCAACTGTAAAACTTACTCCCATTCAACACACTGATCCAATATAATTCTGAAGGACTTATGATTAAAAATGCCATTCACCTCCAGAGAGAGAACTGATGGAGTTTAAATACAGATCGAAGCATTTTTTTTTCTTTCTCTTTATTTTCTTGCTTTTTCTATTTCAAAAAAAATATGTTTTGCATGGTTTCACCTGTAAAATTGACCTTGTATTTCTTGACTTCTCACTAAGCAGAGGATAAGTGGAAGGAAGGGAGAGAATTTGGAGCTCAATTTTTTTTAATTTGTCAAAAATAAAGATATAATAATTTTAAGTATCTCAAGCCTCTTACCTTTCCCCATATCCCATCAGAAGTTACCTATATAAAATCTCACTGCTTCAGGGCCTTACTAAGTGAGAGATAGATAAGCAAATAAAATTAGCCATCGTATTGAGATATTGGTAGTTTTAGATCATAGTGTCAACACTCACATGTTCAGCTCCACAAAAACAATACAATGAAATTTTATAGATCACTCACTGGCAGAATGAGGTAGGGCTGCCCTACCTCAGATAAAACTTCATCTTGTGAAGAGAATGATTTCAGAAAGGGCTGGAAAGACTTACATGAACTGATGCAGAGTGAAATAAGAAGAAACAGGAAAACATTGTATACAGTAATAGCAATATTGTGGAATGATCAACTGTGATAGACTTAGCTACTATCAGCAATACAATGACCCAGGACAATTCTGAGGGATCTATGACAACGAATGCTATCTTCCTCCAGAGAAAGAACTATGGGAGATCAAAGCATACAATTTTTCACTTATTTGGGTTTATGTTTTGGAATTTCAGTTCTACATGATTATTCATTTACAAAAATGAACAATATGGAAATCTGTTTTGCATGATAATAAATGTATAGCCCAAATCAAATCACTTGTCAGCTCCAGGAGGGAAAAGGGAAAGGAAAGAGGGAGATAAGTTCAACCATATAACTTCAGGAAACTGATGTGGAAATTTATTGTTACTTGTAATTGGAAAAAAATTAATTTAAAAAGCAAAGAAAAGGAAACTTTCCTCTTGAAGTCTTCTTCTCCACTAAAGGATAACATAATCATGAATTTGTAACTAGGAGGAACTTTAGAGACCATCTAGTTATACCTCCTCATTCTATACAAGAGGAAACTGAGACTCAAAGAGTTTGAGTGAATTTCTCACAGTCATATGGATAGTAATAGAAGAATTCTACTGTACCATCCTATTTATCTGTTTTACAGGATTGCTGTGTTAGAATAGCCTTGTGGAAGGCTCAATAATTAAATCAAATCAGGGTTCCTGACATAAAACAGAAACTGTCCAAGTCTTTTGTGTTGTGGTTATAGTAAATGTTAAATAAAAATGTAATGCAATGTTCTTTTTAATCTCCATAAAGGGCAATGCTTTAAAAACTAAATAGGTCCTCAGTAATTATTAGAAAAGATGGTCATAGATTTCATCAGATTTTCCTATGGCATTTTACCTCAGTGACTTTTTAGAGCCCCAATTTGATTTTTTCCTATTTTTTAAAAAAATTGCCAAAGCTATAAATTCCTCAATCCAATACCAGATTGTGTTATGAAGAATTATCCTGAGTTGATACAAATATTGTCAGCCTAGACTTTTGCTCTCAATCATATGTGTGCCCTGAATTTCCTAGTCTCAAATCAAACCGTTAATGTTGCCTAAACATTGTTTTTGCCATTGAATTCCTTTTGTTGTTATTTTTTTACCAAAAAGGAAGGAGAAAATGTGAGTGGCATATATGTATTATGTAACTTTGATAAAAATGTAGGCACAGAAGGTAGCAAAAGCTATCCTGTAAGCTCAAAATCTATATAGTCTAAGGGCAAGATCAAGTTTTTGGTTAAATGCAGAACCCACTTAAAAATCGTTAGTTCAGTAATGAACTGAAATGAAACTCTGGTTTTCAAGTTCATTTATTTTTGGAAAAATACATCTTCCTATTTTTCAATGAAAGAACCAAGGGATTATTTTACCAGGGTTAAAATCCAGTCAGACATGAGGGGTTCTTACTTTCATGCCCCAAAGAAATGTCCTGAGTGTGAAGTTTCATTTAATGCTTTTGGCAGTGACTTCCTTTTTGTAAGGAGAAAGATAGCTCAAATAAATTTTTTAGAGTTCTCCTAGTTTCTTGACCATTAAATATCTTTCATAAAGCATTATTTTAGTGAAATAAATAAATGATCAAAAATGTGAAGAGTAAATTTCCCTTAAATAACAAAAGGTTTTCAAACATTGGATAGGAGGATAAACAATTGGATGGAAAATCTATTAGATATCTCAATTGAGAATTTGTGAAAGGTGTCATATGGCAAGAGATGTCACTAAAATGTACTCAGTTGAACTGTCCCTGATTTCAGTCTGATCCTACAGATCAAAAACTTCCTATCAAGCTATTCCCCAAAATGTTCCTTTTCAGTATAAGAATTCAGTGACTCTTTGCTTCATGGGCACTATTTCAAATTAGCCACAATAAAAACATTTCATTTTCTTATTGCCTTTTCAAATATCTTTCGGTTTTAGACCTAACATTTCTTTACCTGTATGATATTCAACAAACATTTCTAGGTGACATTAATGAAGCAGTCAAATCTGCCATTTATATAGCACTTTAAAGTTTATAAAGAATTAAATATTATTCCATCTGATGCACTAATCCTATTGGGTAAGCACTATTATGTCCTTTTAAACAGGATTAGAAACAAGACTGAGAGAGTTTCCGTGACTTACCTATTGTCACACTGATGGTAAATATCTGAAGTAATATTAGTCAATATTCTGACTTTGGAAATATGATGGAAATATAAAGAAGTCTTATGCAATTAATCTGGAAACATGAAAAGCTAAAGTTCTGAATACTCCTCTTCATATTAATTTGCTAGAGATGATATGACCCCATCTTGGTTCTACAGAATATAATATGACCCAAATATAAACTGAATTTTTCCTCAATCTGAGACTTAGGTAAAGCCTGAGTGTTGCTTAGTATTATAGTCATAAATTATAACAAAGTTGACATACTTTAGAAATTTAAAAATAAGGTAAATTATCTTCCCATATTCTAGGAAAAGTGGGTTAGATGGATTCCCATTACTTCATCATAACCCACCCACTTCTCAATCCCTCAGTCCACTGGTATTCTTCCCCCACCACTCAAATCAAATTGTTCTCTCTAAATTACTTCAAAATCTCTTTAATTGCTAAGCCCACTGGCTTTTTCCTCAGTTCTCATCCTTCTTGGCCTCTCTATGGTACATAACACTTTAACCACTTCACTCACACTGGATAATTTTTGTGACATTATTCTCTCCTGGTCTTCCTCTCCTTGTGTAATAGTTCCAACTCAGTCTCTTTTGATGGATTATAATTCATATCCTCTATTCTAAAAACAGGAGTACCATAGACTATATTGTGGTCTCTCTTATCTTTCATAGCTATCAGTGATCTCATTAGCTTTCCTAGTTTCAGTGATTATATCTTGTGTTGTTTACTATTTTTATCATTAGCTTAGATAAAGGCGTAATGGCATACTCATCAGATTTCCAGATGACACAAAGCCAAGAGGCATAGCTAATATACTAGATAAGCAAGTCAGTTTCTCTAAGAATCTTGACAGACACAGTGATGGTGAATCTTTTAGAGATGGAGTGCCAGGTCCCACCCCCACCCCCAGACCAAGTACTGGCCCTCCTTTCACCCCACATGGGAGAGAGAAAAAAGCACTCCCATTTGGGCTGCTGGGCAGAGGGGTGGGTGAAGTAAGGAATGTCCTCTTGAGTGTAGAAAGTGGGAGGGGAGTGGCCCAAGCACCCTGCTCCCCTCCAGCTCTGCTGTCTGTGAGCTGCCCATCTTACCCCCCTTGCTCTCCCATTGGGCTGCTGGTCTGAGGGGTTGGTGATGTGAAAAAATGTCATCGGGCATTGTGGCAGCTCTGCCCAGGTCCTTCTGCCTTTCTAGAAATGAACTCTGGGGGTTTGGGGAGGGTGGCTATGTGCCCACAGAAAGTGTTCTGTGTGTCATCTTTGGCACCCATGCTATAGGTTTACCATAACTGGACTAGCCAGTGATAGGCAAACTTTTTAAAGAGGGGGCCAAAAGAAAGGAAATGCTCATCTGTCAGTCTGTTTCTAAGGCAACTCTTTCAAAGTTTCATTGTATTGTATCCAATTGTATTCATCAGATTAGGAATAATGTTTCAAGGCTGGATAGAACATTTCAGGAGGCCACATCTGGCCCACAGACCATAGTTTGCCCATCACTTGACTATAGACTATTGCCCTAAATCTAATCAAATGAATCTCAATAAAAAGAAATGTAAAATTTTGTACTTATATTTTAAAATTTTTCATAAATATAGATAGTATAAATTGAGGGAGGAATGCTTCTATGTATTAGGGTGTCTGGGTGTGTATTCAGCCATTTTTTCTGTTATGCTTGTCTCTTCAGGATCCCAGTTTAGGGTTTTCTTGGTAAAGATACTGAAGTAGTTTGCCATTTTCTTCTCTGGCTCATTTTATAGATGAGAAACTAAGACAAGTAGGGTGAAGTAACTTGTCCAGAGTAAGTGATAGTAAGTATCAGAGTATAGATTTAAACTCATGAATATGAATCTTCCTGTTTCTAAGTTCAGTGCTTTATCCACCTAGATTCCCTGGGAATGCATAGATAGCTACATATCTGAAAAAAACCTATAAGCTTTAATTTACTCGGTTCAGTCATAGAGCAATGTGGCATAACAGTAAGAAAAGTCAGTTTAATCTTGGATTGCATTAGGAAAGGAGTGGCTTCCAGGAATGATAGTCCCTCTGAATGCAACCACGATCAGACCACATATAAAAGCATGGTGTTCAGTTCTAGGTAGCGCAGTTAAAGGAAGATATTGGTAAGCTGGAGAACACATAGGAAAGGGCATGCAAGCTGAAGGCTTTGAGTCCCTCTGAAAGATGGATAGGTTGAAGGAACTGGAGATGTTTAGCCAGGAGAAGATTCAGGGGGTGCATGACTTATCTCTTCTAGTATATGAAGAACTA
This sequence comes from Gracilinanus agilis, assembly GCF_016433145.1. NCBI lineage: Eukaryota > Metazoa > Chordata > Mammalia > Didelphimorphia > Didelphidae > Gracilinanus > Gracilinanus agilis. The sequence goes on from NC_058132.1 coordinate 479,378,740, forward strand.
TCATGTGGAAGAGAAATCAAACTTGTTCTGTTTATTCCTGGAGGACAGAACTAGAAGAATCGTACAAAGATTGCAAAGAGAAAATTTTAGGAAGCTCCTCTTCTAACTAGAATTGTCCAAAAGTGGAATAGGCTACCTTCAGAGGAGGTGGATTCTCCATCAAATAGAGGCTAGATGACCACTTGTTGGGTGTATTACACTGGGAGATTTTTTTCTTATAGGGATTGGACTAAACAGCTACTGTAGTCTCTTCCAACTCAAAATTCTATAATCTTATCATACAGAATCTGCATATCCATCCCTTCCTCTTCCATTTCCCCATCTCCTGTTATGACATCTCCATTTGGATATCTTTTGGGCATCTCAAACTCAGCCAATGCAAAACAGAACTCATTGTCTTTCCCCCACAAAGCCCATTCCTCTTCCTAACTTCCCTAATTTAGGCAACATCTTTGAAAAAGCAATTAACAGAAAGTATTATTTTATTAAAATAATATAATTTTGGAGGCCACTATTTATTACCACAGTAATGATGGTAATGGGGAAGTGTCATGCCACAGTGGAACATCAAATCTGAAACATTCCATTTATTTAGTGAGCTCTGCAACACATCATTAATTATTTTTTCTCATAATTTCTCTTTAGTCATTTTTTTCAAATATGGTGCCCTAATTCAATATCACTGAAAAAATATTACTTCCCAGTACTTCTTAGAGTTTAGTAAACATAGACCTCAAACTTTTTTTTTTCCTTCTGGAACTCTCAGAATAGTACACTGTACAAAACTGACATTGTGGGAGGATGATTTTTTTAAGTAGCCTAAAAATATTTTTACCAAAAAAAATTATATAGTAGCAATTATTTAATGGTTGCCACTCTACTAGGGACAGTTCCAAAACCATGTCATCTTCTACTGGGCTAGATACTGTATTTGGATCACTGGGTCTGCTGAAAGATATACAGGACCACATGGAGCCAGACAGCTCCCTCTTGGCTACCCAACTGAGCAAATGCTGGAATACTGACAATTCCAGCCAGTGTTTGGAATAAATAATACTCAAGAAGTTTGCTCCAGGAATGCCTGCCTGAGATAATATGGTGTAAATAAGCTGGCCATAGAGTTTAAAACTCCCACAAATGAAAAATCCATGTCTCATTGAGGGGATCATCTAGCACAATCTAATTTTACAATTCACTGATCAACCAACCACTGTCCAAAGAATAGCATAAAAGCATCTTAACAAGAAAACAATGCTTGATGCCAGTGCCCTGATGGAGCCGGTCTTCTTGAGTGAACTCTCATCCCTTTCAAAGGGAAAAAAAGCAGAAAGGCTCAGAAATTATTGTGCTCTTGGTAAAAATTATGAATAAAAAATAAAATAAAACCAGACTACTAATGGTGATCTCTTTATCATATTCACTTAATGATTCTTTATGATCTTTCTGTCTATCCAGTATAATTATTAAAAGTATGGAGCTTTTTATCTCAATAAAATGAAATGTGACTGATTCTATTTACTGACATTTTGACTATGGGCAGATGGGTAGGAAATGTCCATTAGGAGACACTCCCAATTTCCAATGTCCTAATCTTGTTCTAAGTACAGTGGTTATCTTCAAAGCAGCAGTCTTCATTGTGAAAATACCTTGATGGTCTCAGATCATTTAACCACAGTTGAAACTCTTCTGGAGTTAGAATACTTTCTAAGGAGAATACTGTCATCAATTCTAGAACATTGAAATTAGAAACTACTTTTCCAATCTTAAATAAGAAACTTTGAAACAAATGAGTAACCAAAATGTGTCCCCAAGTGATTCAATCTCCTTTCAAAGTGAATGATGGAAAATCACAAAGTGACCATGGAGGTTCTTTTCTTCTCAGAGAACACTTTGTAATGAATATATTAAATTCATCGCAGACCATATCCATCCTGTATTAAGTCCTAAGATCAAAGTAACTGCAGAGTCCCCTAGATAAAATACTACTCTAACAGGCAGAAGAGATCCTAAAATCTAATTTGAACTGACTTGCTTTATAACTCTGAGTTGCAAACTTATCCTCAACGCATTATCTAATTTTCTCCATGAATAAGAGACTGCTTATGCTATCTCAAAAATATCTAATTTTCTCCATGAATAAAAGACTGCTAATGCTATCTCAAAAAAATTTATAATTTATAATACATACATTACATGTATATATGTAAAATTCATATGCACTATTTTCCTCTTTCAGTGTAACGCTACTACATTTGCCCTTCAGAGTACCATTGGGTATAAACCACGGGCTTGAGGAATTTTTTCTCTAATGCCAAGACTAGGCTCCTTATTAACTGTGTGTTCCCCTTATTGCTAAGATAACCACTCACTAGCCCCCCCCCAAATTAACTACTTAACATTGATTTAATTTTACAAAGAGATATTTAATTCAAAGATATAGCAAGAACAAATATTCCCCTACTATATCCAAAACACCTTAGAAGGGAAGACAGAGCTTTTCCTGTATCACCTTGGGGCATAAACATAGAACTTAGGTATATGTCCCAAAGTGCCATCTCTAGCATGAGACCTTTTCTCAAATCCTCCTGGTCTGGGTCCAGAAAGTCCCTCCTTACTCCTCAGGGTGTTGATATTGAATTGCCAGGAAAACCCAGAATTTGATGCTAGCATACACAGGCTCCCTCTAGATGCCTTGAACAAGCAACATTTTAGTCCCATTCCCTACACCTGAGGCAATAGGGTCTTAGGAAGAAGGTCTCAAGATCTTCCCCCTTAGCACATGGCCATTCCTCAGATATTACAACTATAGAAATCACTGAATGAAACTAAGAGGGGCAAAGAGCACATGAGGCAGTAGCTGAAATTGGCTTTTTAAATTCTCCCAAATCCAAAGAGCCTCCTCTCCAATAAATGGTTAATCCACCAAAGCCAGTAACAGAATGTCTACATATGCTCCACAGCCTATCCAAGATACTTCCCTTAGACATCAAGATGATTGTTCCAGAAGAAAAGAAATCTCACTAGCATCCTTCACATGAAAAGATCAAATCATCCAAACAAGCTGCTAATGTCTATGGATGTATCAGATGCACAATGCAAAAATAAATTTGTTCTGGACGTATGATTTCCATATCATAGGGAACCCTCATTATGGGAAACTATTTAAACAATTTGTCTATAACTCATATTCATTGAGAGTCAGCTAACACTAGTGGCACAGGGAATAAAATGCTGGCTCTGAAGTCTAGAAGACTCTAAGTTCAAATCTATTTTCAGGCATGTCCTAGCTATGTGACCCTGGACAAATTACTTAACCACTATTTGACTCGGTTTCCTTATCTGAAAAATAGAGATGATAATAACATCTACCTCCCAGAGATTAAGTGATTTTCTTCCCAAAGTTACACTGCATTAGAGGCAAGATCTGAACTTTCTTGGTGATCTCACCAGTTCCCATAGATTAAATTATAATCTCTATGCAAATTATTGGCAAATCTACATATCTAGCCCTCATCCCTCTACTAAATGCATATCTCCAGACTAAATCCTCAGCTACTTACTTGACATCTCCACCATAAATGTACCATAGGCATCTCAAAGTCAATATGTACAAAACTCATGTTCTTTACCTTTAAATTCAATCCCTCCTCATTACTTATCTCTTTCCATAGAGAGTACCTTCATTCTTCTAATCAACCAGATTTGTTATTCTAGGAGTCATACTTGAATACTGTTTCCTTCTATATCCAGGCATTTACCAAATCTTGCCAATACCACCGTCTCAAAATCTCTTGTATTCATCCCCTCCTGTCTATTTACATATCACCCTAACTGTTCCAGACTTTCATCACTTCTCATCACTATTACAATAGCCTTGAATTGGTAATTCCTTACATTTCCAATCTCCCATCCACATAGCTGCCATATTCATATTGCTTAAGCACAAATTTAACTATGTCATTAACTTCTTGAAGGAGCTTCAGTGACAATTTTTTCATTTAGGTAAGGACACAACCTCTTTTATTTAGCATTTAAAGAGTTTTAAAATCTGACTCCAGGTTGTCTTTCCAGAAGAGTTTTCTCTTATACACCTTACAATCTAGCTAAACTAACCTATTTATTCTTTCTTATAAACAATTTTCCATCACCCTGATCCAAGTATTTGGACATAGTATCCATCATATCTAGAAGGAAATTTTTTCCCTCTGTCAACTTTCCAAATTCCTTTCAGGTAGCACTACTTATAGCAGAACAACTATTGCTATTATCTGAATTCTCTGTCCTCTCTTCTCCACCCCCAAGTAGAATTTGTCTGAAAAAAAATGTTGCTTGAAAAACATATTTGGTGCTACTTGCACAGGGAAAATTTTACGGAATTTCTCTTGTGGGGAAAAAGTTATGCAATTTCCAATTCTGCTCTGAATAATCTTGACATTTATTCCTTTGACACTGTAAATAGTTATAAATTTTTTTCTATTTTTACTGGTCTTTTCTTGTTTTTGTCTTTGTATCCCCAGCACTTGGCTTACTGTTTGTCACATAGGAGGCACATAATAAATTCTTGTTGACTGGATGTGATGGATGGCACACACAAGTAATTCATACTACTGGAGAGTCTAAAGCTAGTGGATACCCGAAGGTTGAAGATTCCAAGCCAGATTTGGATAAGTCCTGAAAAGTTTCTAAAGGTGTGGTGGGGAAGAAGAACAAACCTGACCAATTTTTTCCCAATTACATATAATAACAGATTTCTACATAAGTTTTTCTAAGTTATGTGATTGAACTTATTTTCCTCCCTCCCTTCTTTCCCCCTCCCAGTATTGGCTGGCAGACAATTCAATCTGAGCCATATATGTATTATCATGCAAAATATATTTCCATATTGTTCATTTTTGCAAGTGAGTAATCTTATAAAACCAAAACCCCAACTCATATACCCAAATAAACAAATGAAAAAGTGTATGCTTTCTTTCATCTGCATTCCAACTCCAGCAACTTTTTCTCTAAAAGTGGATAACATTCATTGTCATAAGTCCCACAGAATTGTCCTGGATCATTGTATTGCCGATAGTAGCTAAATCTATCACAGTTGATCATTCCACAATATTGCTGTTACTTTGTACAATGTTCTCTTGGTTCTGCTTATTTCACTCTGCATCAGTTCATGAAGGTCTTTCCAGCTCTTTCTGAAATCATTCTATTCAACATTCCTTGTAGCACAATAGAATTCCATCACTATTATATACCACAAAAAGAACAGCTATAAATATTTTTGTACAAGTAGGTCATTTCCCTCTTTTTTTAAAAATCTCTTTGGGATATAGATATAGTAGTGGTATTACTGGATGAAACAGTATACATTGCTTTATAGCCCTTTGGCATAATTCCAAATTGCCTTCCAGGATGGTTGCATCAGTTCACAACTCCACCAGCAATATATTAGTGTCCTAATTTTGTAACATCCCCTCCAACATTTATCATTTTTCTTTACTGTCACATTGGCCAATCTGATAGGTATGAGATAGTATCTCAAAGTTGTTTTAATTTCCATTTCTCTAATTAAGAGGAATTTAGAACGTTTTTTCATATGATTACTGATAGCTTTGATTTCTTCATCTGAAAACTGCTTATTCATATCCTATCACCATTTGTCAATTGGGGAATGACTTGGATTCTTATAAATTAGACTAAATTCTGCATATATTTCAGAAAATAAACTTTTTATCAGAGAAATTTCTTATAAATACTTTTTCTCCCAATTTGTTGTTTCCCTTCTAATCTTGATTGCATAAACCTGCCCAATTTGGAAATGGAACATGTCAAAACTTCCATGCCAATTAGCATCAGGAACAGGCCCACAAATGGCCACTGTACTTCCATGATGAGTATGTGGATAAGATAAAGCGACAAGTCTCAAAATAAATAAAAATAAAAAGCATATCGATTGATTTCACTATCTCTTCCCCCCTCATTCCCAAATCACCACCAACACAACTACCTTCCTTATCCCCCAGATTCTACCACCCTTCCCAAGGGATTCATATCTTCAGACATATGACTTCTTTTGATTACTACTAAGATCATTCACCAGTATTCTAAATTTTCCCAAACTATTTGAACTAAAGACATAAAATATCTCCTTGAGTTTCTCAATTCAACTTTACAGAGAGCCAGATAAAATAGGAGAATGAAGAAAGTAAAAGTCTGGGAACAATCATGATGACCCAATCAGAAACAACATAAGAAAATATCAAAATGATTTAAGAACAGGTAACCAAAAATAATCAACTCTACTAAGATGCTTCTAATAGTGATATTGCCTGTGTAAACTTTAATTGCTTCAGTATTTTTGGAATAAATATTCAGATATGCACCATTTCCCCCTGTGGTCATTTACCTGTAAAATCTAGTACTTAGCCACAGATACCAAAAGCAAAGAAAGGCAGACATTCAAGAAACTAAAATTGTAAAGTTTATTAAAAGACTTTTCACTTTTTTTTTGGAAATTGTTTTCTAAAGAAATAGAAAATAACCCCCTTTTTCATGATTGAAGAAACATTTTTCCAAATAAGTTATTAGACAAAAATGATGGCTTTAATGATATAATAGAGAAACAAATGAATGGATGGAAAAATGATTAAATGAATGTAGCAGATCTTTCTATTTCAAACCATCTGGGAGTTTATTTCTCAATTCATCTGAAGAAGATGCCAAATCTGAGAACCGTCATATTCCCTTACCATTATTTTAAGACCTAGCAATAATTATAACTAAAATTACTTTTAGATTGAGATAGACATACACATCTACCTTTTTTTAAATTTACAACTTGAATTTTCCTTTCTTCAAGGCAATGATTTTTACCATTCCCATTTCATATATAGAACAGATAAAGTAAAGAGAGGCTTTGTTACTAGCCCAAGGTTAGTTATCCACAAAAATATAGGACTAAAACTCAGATTTCAAATTACTCACCAGAGGGTGCTACAACAGTCTGTATTGCCTTTTTTTTTTTAAATCCTTTTTGTCTTAGTAACAACTCTAAGAGAGAAGGGCAAGGATTATGCAAACAGGGTGTAGTTACTTGCCCAGGGTCTCATAGCTAGGAAGTGTCTCAGGCCAGATTTGAGCATAGGTCCTCCTGACTACATGTCTAGTGCTCTATCCAATATGCCACCTAGTTCCCCTGGTATTACCTTTCAAAAATGACATTTTATTCTTTTTATTCTGGATCTATGATTTCATTAGTGCAAGAAACTCTACCAAAGTAAATGATAGATGGTTCTGCAATTTATTGTTTTAGGAAGTTGCCTGGGGACACTGAAATATTAAGTGACTTTCCTTGGATCACAAACCTATTAAGTGTCAAAGGTCATATTTGAACTCAAGTCTTCCTGACTCCATGGCTATCTACTTAGCCATTTTGCCATATTGCCATGTTCACCAAAATGAACACTTATCTCTATGTCTGAAGCTTGAAGTAAAGCAGGATAAGTCTCATGAAAACTAGGCAAATAGAAGTAGGCCCCCCTTTCTTTGTCCCTGTCCCATGCTCCTATGTTCCCTCTCCTCTCTTGTGACACTATTAAATCATATACGATTTATGTTATATGCAATTTTACATAATTTATAATAACATATAGCACATATATAATATATTATACTATATATATAAATTGAAATAAATGGTCCTATAATAATGATGAGGTTGAGATACTGAGGTTTATTTCAACCCTCAGCACCCCTCAGTGAAGTAGAGCTGATAGCTTCACTCTCTGAGATCAGTGCACTGTAAAGGCCTTCAAGACAGTGTTGGTGCTCAAGTCAAAAGGGATTTATTTTAGAACAAACAAAGGAGTAGAGAGGAAGGGAGGATTAAGGAACAGGGGTTCCCTAGCTCATAAAATGTCACTAGCCTCCCCCTTCTACAATTCCCTCATGGGAATTTCTTCAGCTTTCCAGAGGCTCCTTAAGCCCTGGCCTATCTCCGGCTAAGATGTCCCAATCTCAGCAGCCACACCTAAAGTTAATTAAATCCTCCCAGATTGGTTTATAAAATGAAACAGTTCTTTAAATACAGTCAGGATTGAACTCGTGATGACTGAGTTCAACTCAGCTGGGCCTGGTTGGAGTTTGTCTCAGACCTCACCAACACTGTAGTTGCTTATTTCAGGATCACTGTTCACAGATCTTCTTTGGGTAAATCTTCTCAGCAGACAATACTTCACAGCAGACAGGAACACTTTGATTCCACTTAAATGTAAGTTTTATCCAAGCAGAAATAAACAGATAAGATATCTTAACTCTCCTCAGCTCCAGGGGACAGGAAGCCAAGACCTCCAGTCTGCTCAAGAGACAGGAAGGCAAAAGCTCCTTTTTTTGGCTAGTTGGTCCTCATCAAATACTCTCTCTGAGTTCCAGACTCCAGAATCATTTGGTTCCTGGCATGTGGCTAACTCTTCTCTTAAAAAACTCTTTCCTTGCTTACACTTCACTTATTTTTCTCTCTTTCCTTCTTATACAATATAATATATATTATTAGATTATATACTTACTGTAAATATTGACTAAATTTGTATATAAATCATTATTAAAGTATGTAAAATATATATTGATATTATTAAAGTATACAATATCTTAATTATTAATATAAATGATTATTACATGTTATATATTTAATATTACATATTCCTTGGTTACATGTAAAACATAATATTCCTATTTTAAATGCTTGGGTTCTGAATTCTATCCCTCCCCTTCCCTGTCCCCCCTTGAGAAGGCAAGCTTGATTATACATCTAAAATGATATAAAACATATTTCCACATTAGGCATGTTATAAAAGAACACATACCAAAAATGAAATAGGAACAATTTTAAAACATGCTTCAATCATCAGTTCCCTCTCTGAAAGTCGATAGTATTTTTCATCATAGAATTGTCTTGGATCATTGTCTCAATGAGAATAGCTAAGTCTTTCACAGTTGATCATCCTTCTAAAATTGTTGTTATGCTTCTTAATCTAAGTCTCTCCTCTCTACCTCCATCATAGTGTCACCAACACCACTACTCTTTCCAGGTATGCAGTCCATATCCTCTGTCACCAAATTTCTGCTGCATAAAACCTATAGCATCTAGGCCATCCAATGTGAGGTCAAAAATAAGCATAGAGTATCAACAGATTTAATTGGTTGAGGTAAGAAAAATAAATAGTACAAGAGTGAATGAGCAGCACATAAGGGGCATGGAGACCCTCTTTGTTTAGAAAAAAATAAAGTACTTTTCTCTTTATAAATGTATGTTGATGAGGATTCTTTTTAATATATGTACTAGTTATTAAATAATGCTATCAGAGAAAAGAACAGATACTGACATTGATTTAAAATATAAGATAAATGTAAAATAATGTGAAATAAATGTTTTAAATGTGAAAAGAAAAGCTAAATGTTTGACTTTTATTATATCTGAATTCAGTGGAGGTTGAAATGGCTTATACAGGCCATCTCATAAAACAACCAATTGGAGCTCCCTTGGAAACTTCTAGGTACATATATGATTGATTATTTCAATGCTATAGGAATGAGGGACTTCATTCATGCTTACAGTCATGTGAGTGCTAAAAAGATTTGGCATTTGGATATTATTTTGGCTCAGAGTGGCCCTTTGGTCTTCTTCCTTCCCCAACCCCATAACAGAGGCAGGAGGACAGGTACTATGTGTATTTTTCTTATACCACCCCCACACTGTGGCACCATGCAACTTCAAGATTTCCAGTGAGATTTGAGAAAGTTTAGTTCCTTCTTCAGTTCAAATTCAAAGAAGCCTCACTCACGGCAGCTAGAACAAAAGGTTTCAATGAGGCAGATTTGTGCCTGGGCTCCTGGCTCTGGCTTTTCTACTTTTGTATTTGGTATTTCTGATTTTAGATGAATGAATATCTATTCCAAGTTGGACATATTCATGCTTAGAGATAACTTTGTGAGGTAGAAAGGTCCAGAGGTATTCTGTGCAATGAATGAGGAAGCCTCGACATTGGAAAGGATGACTACTGACAGGAGGATCAGTCCAGGTCTATTATACATATACACAGCCAACATATACAAAGAATTAATCAGATGGTGCAAAGCAAGAGTAAAATGAAAAATTTCTAATAATCAATCTGACAGAGTACTTTATGCTCTGATAAGGTTAAGTATCATCCTCAGAAGATTGTAATATTTATGAACTAAGAAACTGAATCCTATTTTGAATTTGTTTTTATCAAATGTATGCTTGTGGATATTCTATATTTAGCTTTCTTTTAATCTGAAGGAAAAAAGTAACTGTCTCATAACTGATTCATATTGTATATTGACTACCTACTCTCTTCTTTTTTTAAGGAAACCCTAGAAATGAGACATAATGCAAGATATGAGTAAAATATTCCCTAGAGCACCAGGATTGGGGTTTAAGTGAACCAAAAACATGAGAACAGGAAGCCTTTTCCTTTTTATGAGAAACCTGGATCCCTCAACACTGAATGCAGTCCAACCCACATCCCTGGGTCCAGATCAGAAGAACCTTTTAGTGGAAAAGGGAGTGACATAATACTCCAGTCCTAGATCCAGTGGGTCCAAATAGCAGTTCTCAGTGTTGGAAAATATACTAATTACAGCAATTTGTATAAATTCCTTATCATTTAGCCTAGTTGTCATGCAACACAATAACAAAATATGTTTATCATCAAATATATCAGATTAACTTCGTTGTAAGTTTTATTTGATTACAATGGTAAGTTCTACACATATATGTTCAGTTTCCATAGTTTATTGCCCATGCAACATGGTTGTCTGCTCATAACTTTAAAATATTAGAAGAGATATTGCTGCCAGCTAAACTAACCTTACTAATGAGTATTCTACATGGGTACCATGAAAATCCAGCTGTAACTATACAGCTGATCAAACAAAATGAACTAAAATAGAACAATTTCCATCTACCAGTTTCACTGATCAAATGAATCAACCAGCTCTTTTGGTCACATCCTATTTGAACACTGGAAATTGGCACATTTTATCTTTAATTTTTTTTAATCTAATATCACTATTATTAAGTATGTTTTTCCCAGCTATATTAAAAATTCATTGAATTCTTTGTATCTGCCATATTAACCCATACAAAGAAAGTGGCACTAAACAGAGTAGTTACTAACCCAGGAAATATGTTGATTGATTTAATGAAGCATAAAATGTCTTTTCAAGTTACCTATTAGTAACATGTTTTCACCTGAAAAAAACTGTCTCTTTTGTTCCATTAGTCACTGCCTCACTTGTTACAGAGGTAGATGCCACTACTTCAGAAAGTTGAATAATTACAAAGGTCTGTACACTCACAGTAAACATCTTCCTTTAAATCAATCTGGAGAATAGAGACCTTATGTTCATTAAAAAAAAAAAAAAAAGAGGGAGGGAGTAATAATACTAAATCTTTAACTACTCTTGTAGTCTTCCATCTAAATATTACACCAAACAAATTTAGCCCACCAGTGGAATTTCAACTAATGATATTAAGACATGCATTTGTTTCACTGGATGGACAATTCATTAGGTAAGTGGTTTGTTTTTTTTTAACTCTTTGTCTCTCTCTTTCTCTGCCTCTCTGTCTCTGTGTCTGTGTCTGTCTCTCTGTCTCTCAAATTAGTATTTGAGTTTGTATATATCTCCATTCAAATCATTTCCTACTTTCTGATTTATGATTCAAAGGATGAAAATGTAGACTCCATACTCAATATTTCTCTTTGTTTCACATTTCGCTGTCATTTCTAATATGCAGTGTCTGTTTAAATTATGGCATCCCTCTTTATTAGCCTAATACTTTGGGATTTTCCTTAACATTCTGATGAATTACCCAACCCAATTCTTCTATTTTCTCATAGGATGATCTTAACAGCTCAAAAAGAAGACTGTTAAGAGGTGGGCTGTTCAAAAAAGGAACATTACCAAAATTTATTTTGTTATGTTTGTGTTTTATCCTCTCCAATTGCTGTATTTTATCCCAAAGTATTGAGATTTCCTCTAAAAATGCTAATGGAAATGTGTTATTAAACATTTTTGAATTTAAAATATATTTTCACTGAGAGCTAGGAAAAACCCAAATATGAAGATAGAGGAGGGAAAAACCCTCATAACTCTTTTAAACTATAAAACCCACTGTGTAAACTAGTAGCATTTGGCAACACACATTACACCTTTCTTTCCATTTCTAAAACCTCCAAGTAGAAAAAAAACCAACAAAATTATTTAGGAAAATCTATCGAAGCAAGAGGCAATGATAGTAGCATAAATGACCAACATCACCCATTATTTTCTTTAGCTTGTTTTTATATTTTTTTACTATAATTATATACAATAATTAAATTTTAAACACTTTTCTTTAACTACTTCATAAATGACAATCTAGAAAAGAGCTCATCTTTGTATATTTATGTATTTATTGGCCAATCGAGTATTTCTTTCCACACTTTTGTATTAAAGTCTTATATTTTAAATCATCATTGCCTTTGCAGGAGCAGCTAACCATGAATGTCAGCACCCTAATGGCTGTCAAGTTCACTAGCCTAGAGATGGAAATAATATTTGTATTTCATGAGGAAAAGTAAATATTTATTTATAAACAATTTCCAAGTATTCAAAATTTGGAATGGTAATGGGAACTATCATTCTCCCTTAAAATGTGTGTGGGTGTGCGTACGCTGGTGCATCTGCACGCAACATACAATAATAAAAGAATTTGGGTTAGACCAAGAAAAGCCTTCAAACTACCTTTGGGGAAATCTAGCCTAAGATCATAAAGACAAGGTTGGTTAGCTGATGATTATTATGAAGATTCTGAGTTCTGAGTGGAAGTTACATTTTTGGAGGATGATGACTTTCACAAAAACCAACAATTTGTTTCTAAAGGAAAAGAGTATACCAAAAGACTGGAAAGCTATTAAATAACTTACCAGACCACATCTGATTCATTTTACATAAACAAAACCTTAAATTTGCACCAGAAACCAAAAAATCCTGAAAAATGTTTTTTGGACCTTCAACAAATCCCCCTACCCAAAAACTTTAAACACAGTTAAAGATCATATTTTCTCCCAGGAGTGGTGGAATCATATCACTGTGAGAGAGAAGTTTCTTAGTCAAGTTTAATTGAGAAGATGGGTACATTTTCTGTGTTACTTTGGCTATGTATACTGTACAAAGAGAAGTAGATATTTGACTGTCATAAGTATCTTAATCAAATGGGGACAGCCAAACAAATAATTCAGGCCTCTGAAGTGGATTTATTTTGCTCAGAATTGTTCCATTTGACTTTTCACTTTGATCACACTCATTCCATAATCATCCAATTTCATTGAACTGCATTTGTGTTATGTAAACAAAGGATTGCTTCTGAAAGATGAAGCAGTCACATTCCTACAAGAGTTCATTTTCTGCTCAGATTATCAACATGGGACACCAATTGAGATGAAAAATAAATCAACCTCAAATGAAATTAAGTGACAGAATTATATAAAATAGTTTTGCTGGCATCTGAATGCTTAGTTTTTTAAGAGACAAATTTGAATCCTTTCCTTTTGAAATAAATGAACTCTCAGCTATTGAACAAAGGACAGCTTTATGAAGTGAACTGCCTTTATCTAGGTAGCCATTAGCAATGAGTAAAATGGGCTCAATCTTAATGAAGATCATAATGGGAACTTCTCTACCATGCCACTATAACTTTTTATAATTATCACCACTTGTTATTACTTAAATGGATAAAATGCCATCTATTACATTATTAACTTTCCTTTACTAAAGAAAACCACCAGCACCCCCCCAAAAAGTCGCCATCTTAAAAAGCCAATTAGTCTTTTTTTTTTTAATTTGAAAACATATAAATAAAACAAGTACCAAACTGTAAATTTTAGGGAGCAATAGAGAAACATAATAACATGGAAAAATTAAGTTCAATTAATATCTAAAGCTTTTATGTTAAAAAAAAATTACAACCATTGCCCAGTCCATAGTAGGAGTTCAATAAATGTTTTTGTGTTCCTTATTAATCCTTTAAAAAGTATTGCTAATAAAATATAATAATGATTTGGGTCTCTCTTCTCCCTTTCTTTTATTGATTTTTGGGAATACAACCACCAAGAATAGGAAAAAAAGGTTTTTAAAAAACAAAGAAGAAGCAGCGGCAAAAGGTTCAAAAAAATAATGCAGAGCAATAGGCCCATTACAGAGTGGCCTGGATTTTTTTTTTAATAAATGTGTGTCAAGCTCTGAATAGATTTGGTAGCAAAATATACTACCCAACTATCACATAATTGAATGCTTTCCAATCAGCTTCCTTGGGGTAGAATTGAGGGTATGTTTTGGGTTGTTGTTTTTTTTAACACTTGGATACAAATATTTATAAGTTTATTCATATGTCACTTTTACAAGATGTACATTCATACCATATGATTCAACAAAATACACTCTTTAACTAGAACTGAACATGTTTGGTGAATTTGTGTAGGAGCATGCTGGCATGACCAAAAAACTCAAAATAATTTTCCACAATAACAAAGGGATACAAACTTTAAGACCAGTTGGTTTTAGATATTTTTTTCTTTTCATTTTTTGCAATCCCTGAAATGTCTGTAAACTCAGACGATGTATACATAACCCAAACATTATAATGATGCTTTAAATCATACTGGCTGCTCATAGATTTGCAAAAGCAACGGGTTTAAAAATATAAAAATAAATGCAAAGCAATGTCAAATTTACACTCAAAATAATTAAAATATCACACATTTAGAAACTTTCAAACAAAAAATAAATAAAACATCCACATACATCAATACCGAGAAACAGAGAGATCTGCCTATCTCTGATGTAATTTCTACATACTATGGGCCTGTATTCATGAAAGTATCACCTTTCAATAAATATTGTGTTAATAGCTTTGAAATTTGATATTTTCTACATTCCTCAACTGATTTTTTCATTAAATATCAAATTTCAATTTAATGTTTATAAATTGCATCAAGTTTCAATGTATATTGAAAAAAATCAGCCTATTCTTAGACTGATTTCTAATAAATTAGGCACCAGATAAAAATATCAAACTTATCAAATGAGATATCCCCAGCTTGGAGGAAAGTGAAATTTTAAAACTGTGCCTCACAAATTAAAAACCTGGAGTCCTCCTTGGACCTCAGTGAAGATGCTGAGAAGAACAATAAAGTTGTGGTAAGGACTCAGAGGCTAGCATAATGATTAAAAGGCAGGAATGGACATGATGGATACAGAGAAAAAAAATGGTACCTTCCTATAAGCCTGGGCCTTATAATTCCCCCTTACTAACAGCCAATCATTGAACCATGAACTACGACACTAGCTTGACACTTTCAAGTACCCCACGTCTTCTTAGATTCCCCTACAGTCACAAAAGATACAGGTAACCAAGTTGGAAGTTCTGACAAGTTCATGACACTCATCCATCTATTTGGAGTAATGATAAAAAATGAGCAAGAAAATACACCCATTACAAGACATTAGGCTCCTAAGTGGGAGAGGCAGAGGATTGTTCCAGTGTCTGCATTAAGCAGGGACCATGCTTAAAGTCTCTGCCTATCTACTTATGTCTATTTAATGAGAGCAGACCTAAATGGATGAACAACTTTTATATTGACAGTCTGTTTTTCATTGAGGTTGTTTTACTTGTTCTCTTTTTTGAGGGCACAGGGAAGGAAGACTTGTATTGTTGTTGTCGTTTCTTGGAATTGTACAAAAATAGAATCTGTCACTTCTTTGCGTCCAGGACCAATAATAATAAGGAAATAATTGGAGGGTGGGAGAAGAATTAACATAATTTAAGGGACTAGTAGGGCACATTCCCTCTCCCTTAGAAAACTGTACTCTTCCCAAATATTGACATTTACATGTTTCACAGTTTTGCAGAAGCATGCATCTAATAATATTCATCAGTCAAGATATCCCAAATTAGACAAATACAAATATGTATTTAAAGGGTTGGTTGATTTGGAGTTCATATATGGTGAGGATCATGGATGAAGGAAGAAAAGAAACTAGTATATGAGCGATTCAACATCAACAACAAATAATCTAAATATTAATAGAGCCTGCATGAACTAGTTGATTTTCATTTCCTACTTCCCTCTTCTCTGGAGTTTACTGATTTTAGAAAATGTTTAGCTACTCAAAAATTCAACCAATTTTAATATTTCTGAAGACCCATGTGATTTTATAGCAGGAAAATTTGGCAATCAGGATTCATTTTTTCTACATCTCTCAAAAAGGCTCACTGAAATGTTCTGTGTTTCTGTTTGCATGATTAGTTTTGCTTCATTTTAATAGTATTAAGTACTATGTAAAGTAGTTTATTCTCTAACCAGAAACACCAGCTCAGTCCAGGAGACATCTGCCCCAAATCCCCAGTTCTGAAAGGCCAGGGGCTTTTTGTCATTCTCACAGCAAAAATTCATGCAAGGATTAATAATGTGAACACCATCACTCAATGAGGCACTCTCTTGGAAATTAGTACACCACATACATTAACAGAACCTCTTAGCATTCACTATGCTTCTTAACACAAGGAAAAAGAAAGGAAATAAAGATGAAAGCTTGTATGATAAGTCCTGACCATAGTTCAATGAATTTCTCTATGGCTACCATGCAAAGATTCCAAAGAGAAAGAAGAAACTGCTGCATGCACACTATATGCAATGCCACTCCTAGTAAACTTTCTGGTCCAAGTACCAACATAGCTATGCAGCACCAAAAATAGAATCAAGTGCCAAATTCTGCAGCAATGGGGCATTTCATTCTTTCAAGCATGAAAACCAAACAGGAAGAAAGAAAACCTAAGTGAAGTGCATCATTATTATGAACATTTGCTGGCATTCTATCCTGCTAAGTCATTCAATGGTGTCTGCTTCAAAACATGTAAAAAATATAAAACTGCTCTTACCTCCATCAAATAAACTTGCCACCCAGGAGATACTATAAGAGGCTAAAGAAATGAGAAGTTGGAGGCTACAGTCAACTTTGTTTTCATAGGATATGGACTCATTCTTACCCAGTAAATCTTCAATTTAATTAACTTTGGCAATATTACATGAGTCAGTAATGAAAAAATAAATCTGATTGACTTATTAATATTCTTATTTAGACATTAATTCAAAACTTATCAGTAAAGTAAAACAATCTAGTTTATTGGAGTTATAAACCCAATTGGACATAACTGACTAGCTGACCTTCAGTTTCATGACTCATAACCCTAGAACTATTGGATAATTTCATTGTATTCTATCTGACTCTACTTTGACTGGAATACAGATATGTGTGTGTGTGCCCGTGTGCACACGTGTTTCAGTGCTATGGGTTTTCTCTTTGGGGAAGGAATGAAGGAATATGTTTAGATAAATCTTATAAAAATGTTTCAGTTTAGGGAAAAACTTTTTTTTTAAACTCTCCAACATTTACAAAGTGTGAACTAGTATTATGACTGCAGCTAGTTATTGCATGAAAGAATTTCAAGATGTGTTTATAAATTTAAAGAAAAGTTTTAGCTTAAGTAAATTCCTTCCTTTTGTCTCATATTTAAATAAAAAGTGCTGGAGTGGAGGCGGGTGCTTTAAAAAAGAGGGGAAAATAGGTGTACAATGTGAGCTCTATATTAATACAAATAATACTGCTTCTTTTCAAGCTACACGAATTTAAAATATCATGCTTGTTTTTCTGATCACTCTTTCTGCCATGTTTAGTAGAGTTCTATTCAAATAACATGGTAAAAAATTATCCAAAGGAGCATAAGGTTTAGCAAGAAGAAAAGAATAACAGATGAGACTTAAAATTTTAAGATTTTCAAAAAAGCATCCATTTTTCACCATAATGAGTAGGCATAAAATCAACCTTTAGGTTTCGGAAAATTCAATGGTGGGAAATACTAAAACTCAGCAGGGACAGAAGAACCTTATAACCAACTAAATTGGAAAGATTAAATGCATCAAGTCCTACCTTATGAAAATAGTTGAAATCAAACTTCGGTAAATGCCAATGGTATTACCAGGTTACTAAATGGCATATCTATCTATCTATATATATATTTAAAGAGGCCTAAAGGCAGCACTATTTAGAGGATAAGCTTCCATCAATGCAGGCCTTGATGACTAAGGCAAAAAATAGACATCTTGTTAGAGGTAGACAAGTCCAGTACTGCTCTCTCAATAAACAGAACATAATAAATTGATTGAAATAAAGTTACACAAAAATCAAGTGCATGATTTGGAAACTCAGACACTTTGGTTACATCATTTCAAGAGATTTTTTTTCCCTCCATTTCACACTATCTGCTAAGACAAGTTACTATTTGGTGTCTACAGTATTGGCCAAAAGAATAAAAAAAAATACTGGAATTGCCTACCACTACAAAACATTACTCTCTTACTTAAAAATTATTGAAAAAATGTCATAATAGCTTTTCATCTTTCTTCCCAGAAATATGGCACATTAATTGGACTAGGGATCATGGCATCCATCTTTTTCCATATGTAATACATATCATTTTAACCACTTCTAGAGAATCTAACTGTCATTTTGGCAAAGAACTGCATATGTCCCAGTCCTTTATGTCTGGGCATCAAGAACTAGGTGATCTTTCTTGCAAAATTGGATATTGACAGAGTAAGAACATACGGCTATTTTTAAAATCTATAATATTTACAGTATTGCACTTTACTGCACATAATTGCATTTCACTAAAAATTAATGCTGCATCAGTATTATGCCTTAAAACCATATGTCCATCTTTTTATGTGAGTCATTTGTTTCTGATTCTGTAAAACAGCAAAATGTCAATTCAAGATTCAAATATTTGCAAAATTATAAAGTCAACCTGTTCCTATGGCACAATGCATCTCAACTAGTTCCGGTAATATGGGGTCAAACTGTGCATTGATATTGTTCCCATAATTCAAGTCACCACTAATGGTTACAGCTTTAGCAATTCGGGTCATTCTTCCCCACCCCCCAACCCCCCTTCAAAGGATGTAGCCATTTGAGAGACACATTTTGTTATTGCTGCTTTTCCCCCCCTTTCCTTTCCTTTTCTTTCTTTTTTCTTTTTCTTTCTTTCTTTCTTTCTTTCTTTCTTTCTTTCTTTCTTTCTTTCCTTCTTTCTTTCTTTTTTTTTTTTTTGGAAAGGAAAGTACTGCCTCTTGCCTCAGATCTGAAATTCCACATTTAAATTCAAACCAGTTCCGCTGCAGCTCTTCAGTGATGGAAGATATTCATGGCAGTGAAATAATACTGTTGGCAACAAAGAAATGTCATCTTTAATGGAGACCAGCCCCAAGGATCTTTTGTTTAATATATTTTATGATCTTCAAAATGTGTTTAGTTAGACACATGCACAGGGTAGCAAAACTGACAGCAGAAGATGAGTAATGCTGATGTGATTAATTTTGCCAGGGTCAAAATCCAAAAGTCCCAATGTTCACAGATTAGTATCATTTCGGATTTTTGTTGGGTCCCTCCCGCCCACCACCTACTTATCTTCCTGAAAGTCTTTGTAAGGGTTTTGTTGTTTGTTCTAGTTTTGGGTTTGGTTTGTTTTTTTGTTTGTTTTTGTTTTGAATAAGGTGACTCTTAATTAGAACTCAGGCTGATTTCAGGCCCATCACTGCCTCCTGTTTTAATTGTATTAAGAGCACCAAGTGCCAGAGAGAAGGAGAAATGCTGGAACCCAAACTCTTCAGAACCAACTAGGGTCCAAAGTGAGCGAGGAGCCTTTTGGCTCAGAGCGTGCATTCCTGGGTCCTTGAGTCTGTCAAAGCACTCGGTGGAAGTGTTTCAAGAACAAAAAGCCGATGGTTGCGGGGGAGCCCAGGCCAGGACATTAGGGATGAAGAGAGAACCAACTGGGGAGAGGGGCGAGAGAATGCGAAGGGTCAAGTCCCGGTGTTGCTGGCGCTTGGAGTAGAGGAAGGAGGAGAAAACGAGAGAGAGAAGAGAAGGGGAGGAGGGAGTTCCAGTCCGTTCCATGTCACACGTGGCGCGGGGGGTCAGAGCCCCAGGGCCTCGGCATGTTTCCGGGCCTTGAGCCGCAGGTCAGCGATGCTCGAGTTTTTGCTGTTGCTCTTGGCAGCGGCGGCCACCACGGCGGCAGCGGAGGCTGACTCAGCCAAGGAGGCGATGGGGAGCCCGAAGGGAGGCGGTGGGAACATCAGGTAGGGGGCGTGGGCAGCCAGGTGGGGATGCAGATGAGGGTGTGCGTGGGCCACGCCTTCTAACTGCAGCTGTGCCTGGACCTGAGAGGAAAAAGGAGTGGTAGAGCAGGAAATTGGAGAGGAGAAATAGTGGACAAATAGAAACGGTTACCGGGAGAGGAACTTGCGCCCCTCACTTTCCTCCTCTATCCTGTCTTCAATCCCTTTCTCTGAGTAGGATACCAAGAAGAGGGAGGGCAAGGAGGAAAGTAATATAATTTAGCACCTGGAAGGGAACAGTTACTTCACCCTACCCCATTTTATAGGTGAGGAAACTGAGGCCCAGAGGCAGAGCTACGACTCAACCTCATTTCCAAATCTCCAGCCAGTATTCTTCACCGTATCGTTTTACAGAGCCCACTTGTGTGAGTATGGCTGAAGATGCTTCGGAGGATGGGAAAGGGATTGTTTGAATTACTGAAGGAGTGTTATCTTTTTTTTTTTTTCCAAAAAAAAAAAATCTCCTAAAGAAATGTCTCAATTCTGTTTAACTGGCAGTGGAGATGAAACTTCTCAGGGAAATGCCTTTTCACTGCCCAGTTGGAGTCCCTGCCCTCTATCAGGGGAGCAAAAAGAAACAACCTTCCCTTTTCCCCGGAGACTTGGATTTGCCAAGTCCCCAGGCAGGAAAAGAAGGGGTCGCTGCACTCTTATAAATCTGTGTCAGGCCCTGGCCAGCCTCCAGGTCTCAGGCAAAGACCCGTAAAAAGAAATGATGAGGCAGGCAATGACTGATTCTGCTGGGGCACTAAATGGTAAAAGGTAAAATACACTGAATCCCCGCTTTACAGCCTGACCTCCAAGGGGTACTTTCATAGTCCTTTCCCAGTCTTCTGGACTGGGAGGTGTAGGGAGAAGGGTGAGGAGCCAATCGCTGAGCCCCAGGGAGATGCTGTCTGGTAAAAACCCAAATTTCACTTTATTTGACCCTTTGACATTTCAACCTCACCAGTAGCTAGAGATTGGCCCCAAGGCAGAATTCACTGCACTATTCTGCTGGGTTAGTGTCCTCAGCAGACAGATTGTGAGGGGATAGACCTGAGTCAGCAGGAGTCTGATCTTTGAATTAAAGTTTTACCAAAGGGCTGCAACACCACATTTTAGGGCAATTAGGGAAATAGTACCCTTGTGCACTGCCCTCCACCACAAGGATTAGTTCCTGAGCCAGGGCGACGGGTGCTATCTAGCTGGACGCTGCAGCACTATGTTCTTATTAAGGCGGGAAATTCAGGCTCCAGGGACAGGACCAAAGATGGAATCCATAAACTGGAAGGTGAATGTGCGAACAACCCCAAGATACACAGATACTGAAGACAAAAAGCTAAAACGAGAACTGGTCAACTAAACTGATTTGAATGCTCTGTGGGGAAGGGGTCGGGGTAGGAGTAGAGAGGTATAGGCTTGTAAATGAAAGGAAAGAGAGAAATAGACTCAGAGACAGGGAAAGAAAAAGAGAGGGAGAGAGACAGAGACAGTTGGGGGGGTAGGGGTGGGAATGAAGACATAACAGTCAACTAATATTTCAAAAATGAGCTGCCCTGTGGCCTTGGAGCCAGCAAGTGCTAAATAGCGTGTGTTTTTTTTTTTTTTTCAGGGCTGTTTATTTATACCTTTCTAAAAACTCTTTAACCTTTTAGAAGGGACCAATAGTAACTGTTTACTTTGGAGCTTCCTTCACCTCCACAAACACATGGTATTGGACAAACTGATTTCAGTCTCCTTCTTTAGGGTCCAAATATAAATCCCAATCCTTGCCCTCTAAAAAAAAAACTGGGCATAATTTCTACCATCTTAAACACTGCATTTTCCTTTGACCAATTCTTTTTCACTCCAACATAGCACAGGAGAAAAAAGGGGAGGGGGGCTTCACCTCCTCCATGCTGGGAAACTAAGAACAAAAACTAAAGTCTTTCCCCCAAAATTAATCTTCCTTGCCTTGCACCCACACCTCCTGCAGACTTATTCCCTGCATCCCCAAATGTTAAGAGTAAGGGAGGGAGGAAGAACTACATGGTCTCTGCACACAGTTCCCTCATTCTTTAGCTCCTGAGAGGGAGGTCCCAGACTAACTACCTCGCTGTAAAATGAGGACGCCCAATTATTCAGTGCTAAGGTGTTTGACTTTTTTCCTCCAAGTCTTAAAATACTTGCTGTGGCATTTAGGTGGGAAACCTTCTTTTGTTTTTTCAATCTGCCTCAATGAAATACAAGGCTTCAGATGCCAGCCTAGCTCCCTGCCCAAAATTCTAGGGAGCAAAGATATGTCCCCCTTTCCCTTTACCCAATTCATTAAAAGAAGCAGCAAAAAGGTTTAAGAAAACGGGCAATTCTTGAGTTTGTATTTGTGCTAAAAAAAAATATGTCGACCTTATTAAATCATGCTGTTTTGCGGCTGTGCCTTGTTTCCCAATTCCTTTGCCCGCTGGATTGCTCTTCCTCTTGGCTACTTAAATCGGACTTCAACTGGCTGTAGCTGGAATAAAGGACCCAACTGTGCAAGACCCCTCGCACCTGCATGATTTCAATAGGCCAGAGGACTATTTCCCTCACCTTTTCCAGGCAGCCTTTCGTAGTTTCATAGAGAAGTTTGACTGGCGCTAACGCCACGCTAAACTACGTTGAAGCTAAACAGTCTCTTCCAAGACCTGTGCAGTTCGCCACTTGGAGGAGTAGCAGCAAAGACCTTATTTCTTTAAGGCCTCTTATTGCCCTCCGCGCATCGTCATCCAAACAGACTTCCCAGATTTCTCCTCTGCTTGTGCCTACAAAGGCAGCATGGGGGAAGTGGCTCGTGGATAAGTGGGATTTAAAAAAAAATTTTTTTTGTTGTTTTTAGTTTGGTTTGGGGGTTTTTCTTTCCCCTCCAGAGGTAACTTTTGAAGTTTTACAGCGTGATTTTAATACGTGCCAACTTGTGTATAAATGCCACTTGTAAAAAGTGTCTCACTTCCTTTCTTTAGACGGCAAATTGAAAAGTAAAAGGAGGGGGTGACGGGAGGAAGGAGAAGGAAATGGGAAAAGGAAAGGGAGAGAAGCAATGAGGCAAAGGTTTAAAAGGAAGAAAAACGAACTACCTGTTGGAAAGGCATTCTCAAGGCTCCCATATTAACGTAAGGGGCTACCCTGCAGGCATCTAAGTGGCTTGCAGTTCCCAAAATAACTCCTGGAAAAGAAAAGAAAAAAAGATAGATTCCAGGTAAGCAACTTCCATTTTCACGGATTCACTACCCACTCTTCTCTGGGCACACTAATCCACCCCATCACCTCTCCTTCCCCTCCCTGCAACCAAGTCCAACGTCTACACTCCCAAGACTAAGAGTTCCTAGAACTCCCGAATCATCTTTAATCACCCACCTTTGTGCATCTGATTCTCTTGCTTTCGGCATTTAGCTCTTCGGTTCTGAAACCAGACCTGCAGAAAAGAAATAGACAAGTCCTGAGGGCAAGAGGGACAGAGCAAAAGAATGTGAAGGGAGAACAAATACACACACGCTGAACGAATGAATGGCTCAATTCTGGAGGTTTACTACCGTTTGGTTTCAAAGTGTTGTAATCTCTGACTCCAGTCAATCTCAGATCCATTTTCTCTGTCCATGGAATCTCCCCCTAGTTTACTACATGTTATTGGCAACTTTCTTTTTTCCTTAATTCAAAAAGACGTTGGTCTTGAGAGAGAGAGAGAGACAGAGAGAGAGAGAGAGAGAGAGAGA
>NC_058132.1:479402825-479406699 GCF_016433145.1 Gracilinanus agilis
GAAGGAAGGAAGGAAGGAAGGAAGGAAGGAAGGAAGGAAGGAAGGAAGGAAGGAAGAAAAGGAGGAAAGAAAGAAGGAAGAAAGAAAGAAAAGGAGGAAAGAAAGAAGGAAGAAAGAAAGAAAAGGAGGAAAGAAAGAAGGAAGGAGAGAAAGAGAGAAAGAAAGAAAAAGATAGGGGTAGGGGATAGGAAGAGTCACCTTCAGAAAGATTCCTTTGGTTCTGATGATTTCTTTGGGTGATCAAGGAAAGAGGAGAGAAGAAAGCAGTCTCTGCAATACCACAAGTGAAAACACAGAGATTACTCGGGGCCAAATCTCATTCAACAAACTTCACTTCCTAACTTTTGCTACATCTTGGCTGTCACCTCTTAGTGTCCTGCTCAAGTTTTAAAGAACCCACTTAAGAAATTTGAATTGGAGTTATAAACAGCAAGGGAGCAATTCTAGACCCAAATAAATTGGGGATGGGGGACGGGGTGGAGAATTCCCCTTCAGACCTTAACTATGGTCTAAGACTCTTCTGAAGACTTTTTGATACACTCCTTTAAAAAACAATAACGAACTCCTTCCAAGTTAGGATTTCAGGAGTCATTATGCAAACAAGGAGAAAACGTCAGTGATCCAATAAGGGCTCGTCTCATTCCAAAATTCAAAACTGCTTTAAAAAAACAAAACAAAACACTTTCGATTGCCTTTTTATTTAATGTTTCACATCAGTTTAGGCCACATCAAATTGTTGCTCTTTAAAAATATATAAAATTTCCCTCTAGGATTGTAGTTCTGTTCGAGAAAGGCATAGGATTTGGGGAGGATGGTTAATTTCTCAAATCTTGTCTAAAGATTTTGGGATGATTTCCCGAGGCGACTTCCCTTTATTCCCGGATCTCCACTCTCCTATTGCCCAACCCCTTCTCTTACAAAGCTCAGGTTTGTGGACAAACATTAACTTCCATCGCTGATAAAATCTGAAGTTAAATAAACACCTCCAACCTTTGATGTTCTTACACTTGCCAAGCGATCACACGGTTAATTAATACTAACTGCACTTCCTACAGCAGCTTTCCCCTCCAAGCTTTCTTCAATTGCCTTAATGATGGTCATTTACAACGGAGTAATTAGTGCAAAGAAAGGCTTCCGAAGGCATTAATTACCCAGGGTACTTCAGTGCTTTTGCAGGGCTGAAAGTACTCTTTCTGCCCTCCCTTTCTGAACCGCCCGAACACTAACTGATCTCCGGAATAATACAGAGCGGTCTTCAATTCAGTTAAACCTCAGAAAATCCTGAACTATTTAAGAAGACACTAAAATCTGACTGAAAATATTTATCTGAACTTTTTATTTGTTGGACTTTTATACGGTTGCCTCAACCTACAATGAGGCTTGTGCCTTGAAAAGACCTACCAGTTAGTCTGAACAAACAGTAAAGATTTTCTCCCCCTAGAGTTCTATGAACTACAAGGAAAGTTTTATCATAATGTCCTGAGAACTATACCCAAATATATTTTTATCCCATCCCACATTAATTATCTTTATTAAAAATGTTTTTAATCTCCCTTTTCTAGGTGACCATTATATGAAATTCGTCCACAACTAATATCTTTTTAAATAGTTTTTGGAATTGGGGGTAGGGGGTGGGGAGGGAGAGCAACATTTGACCAACTTCTGCAGTTTTCAAAAACAGAGCCATATTTAAATCTAGAAGGCAAAGCTCACTTTCCCATCAGCCAAAGGAAAAAAAATAAGATTATGGGAAATAAAAGTGATGAATTAGCCACTGCGTTAAGCGATAATAAATCAGGCTTGGTGTGATTCACGATCAATTCCAATTAGTCATGAATATGCTAAGTAAAGCACAGTACACTGGTTTAGACAGTTATTTCTTCATTAAGGACCACTCAGTGATTTCTTTCACAAATGCTCTAATCTGATTTCCTTTTGATTTCCATTAGAGACAGTGAATAATGACATTTAATTTAGCCCTGCACCATAAACCCAAAGATATTTGTTGTAATTGAATTACCGCCTGCTCCTCACTATGGTCTCATAACTTTCAATTATAACCCTGACAGCTGGGTGATATGAGTTTCCAGTACAACACTAAAAATAAAAGGTTAATAAGGACCAGCTACCATAGGAGCCTCAATTTATTTACAGCAAATTTCCACACTAAATTGAAACTATATCCTTTAACAACAAGGGACAGGCTGTACAGAAAAGGATTATAAAACAATTCAGATAGTATTAAAATATAGCTCTTTTTTTTCCTTCCCAACATTGGTTTCTGCCCTCCTCTACCCCCCCCCAACTATTTCAGCATTCAATAAATATTTCAATTAAAGGATTTTATGAGCACTCTCGGCCTTTTCCTTTTATTATGTGATCCTTCTATGGTCAACATACAACTATTATTCTTTTATATTTCCAAGTATTTTTTATTTACAGTAGTTAAATTTTAATTCACGCCTGAATCAATAGCTACACATTTCCCTTCTTTTTATTTTAGGGTTTTCCAAGACCTGTAAGCACTTGAGGAACCAATTTTCTGTAACTATGAACATCCTGTTAAGGTGCTACTCAGTAATAAACTACTGAAAGAAAGAGTGCAGAATTAAATTACAAGTAATTTATTTTTATAGAAACAGTACATCAAGGCCTGGAAGATATTACAGATCCCAAGCAGAAGATACTGGGAGATGACATAAAAGTTGATGTCCCCTTCAGCAAAAGTTTAATCTTTTCATTAATTTATATGGTGCTGTTAGATCAATCTTTCTTGAGAATATAGGCCAGCATGTATGCCCCATCCCTCAGCCTCTTCTCTCTCTCCCACTCCCTGCACTATTCCCCTGAAAAGGTCTCTTGCTAGGACATAGAGTCTACAAGAGATTTTTTCCCTACTTGTTTTATACAGAAGGATTATTTTAACCACCGCTGAGAAAACCTAGCAGCACTAGCTCAAAAAATGCCTGGAGGAACGATTTATTTAAGCTGGATATGCCACTTATGCAGATAACTCTTGAAAAGATGGGAAGGAGGATGGGCTAGAGTGAGATTGGGAAGGGACATAATACTTCTTTTGGGAGATATTCAATATTAAAAAGAATTTTTTTGCTTATTAAAACATCTTGCTTTCTTTCAAAAAGTGAGGTGGAAGGTTTTATTTAATGTGTGGAACAAATAGCAGTCTATAGGCTAAAATGAAAGTATAGATGCTCTGCAAAAGTTCCTTTACCCCTCTTGGGTCATTTAATTTCCTTTTATTTGAAACTTGTCCCCAGGTTTTGTGTGCTTTCCTCAGCCCCCTTCTTTCCTACCCTTCAGTTTTCCCTCAGGAAAATTAGAGACAAAGCGAAAGGCATATTTTAACATTCAGGAAGAAACAATTCAAATAAAATGTAGTCAGTATCAGAAAGGGCTTTTCCTAAATTAAACAATGCAAGAAATATACAATTTTCCTTTTCTAATGTTGAAGAAAATGTAGCATATCCAGTGCTGTGATGAGTCTGTATACACAAACATACATATATTTCCACACACCAGATGGGGTGTTATGAATTCATGCGCCTGCTCTGAGAGTCAGATGGGGACCATTCTAGTCCCCACCCCGATTCTGGATAATCCGGTCCCAAGGAGACCAGACAGACTAGCTTTTCAATATGCCAAGTATTTTATGCTACCCCATCATACCACAGTGGAATGGGTAAGGAGAGAAAAGGACAGGGAGAAGAAAAAAGAAGAAGGGAGAATGAGAGAAAGAGACAGAGACAAAGAGACAGAGAGACAGAGACAGAGAGAGAAAGAGAGGGAGGGAGAGAGGGAGGGAGGAAGGAAGAGAGGGGAGAGAGAGAGAGAGAGAGAGAGAGAGAGAGAGGAG
>NC_058132.1:479411692-479549782 GCF_016433145.1 Gracilinanus agilis
CCCCCCCGTCCTCTACCCTCAACCTGGCTTCAGCTCACTTATACCAGCTTCACACGGACCCACTCTCCAGAATCTGAAATTGAATTCCGTCCTCTTTAGATCAGAGACTGGGCTCCGGTAGAGAGAGAAGGAAAGAGAGGCAGAGAATAAAAGAAAAGGAGGGAAAGAAGAAAAAAATATAGGGAAGAGGAAGAGGAGGAAAGACAGAGAAAGGAGGGAAGGAGAGGAGAGAGGGGAGAAGAGAGATACAGAGACAGAGAGAGAACCCCAATTTCATGCGGTTCAGGTTCCATACCAACTTTCTCTAGCACGATCCCTCTAGGGAAAAAAAAGTTTTGAAAAACATTGCTCCATACCATTCATTATCAATCCACTTTCCACTCCGGAATCTCCTTGACGAAAGTGTTTCTAGGTTCTTCCTTTTCTTTTAGCTAAAGTTAAGAGGAAAATGATTCTCCAGAGGACTATGGGGGCAATTTCCAAAACTTTTTTTGTTCTCGAACCTCACTCCGACTTCTCCAAATTAAACTTTCATCTCAGTTCCTTGCCTCCCTCCATCTTCCACCAACCTAATTTACCCTTGGGTAACAGATTTTTTTGCCCACACTATGAAGTGGAAGAAAGGTTACAGGGGTGCCTGTGGAGTCACAATTCATGACTCTCAACCCACAGAGACCCACGGTGGTCTTTCCCCACCCTTTAGCCCCACATCTGGTTGCAAGGCCTGAGAGAGAAGCGTCTCGATCATACTGACACCCAAGACCTCAACTTCGCAGGGAGTACCGCCCCATTAAGAATTTTAATCCCAACAATGGAAAGAAGAATAATTCTTTCAGAAGTTTAACTAAGTTCCTTTAAAAAAAAATCTTTTTTTTTTTTTAAAGAAAAAGAACGACCTAGTTATGGCGGGAATCTACCAGAACTCTCAAGGGAGAAGAAAACTAATTTTCTAGTTATTATTTCTGGCATATCGATATGCACTTCTAACTCTTTTCATTAAAACATTAGCCATTCATTTACTATTTTAAGTTGCCCTGAGTGGTTTAGGGACTTCACGCCCTCTCCTTCCTTGAGAATCAAATAACTCAAAAACTGAATTTTATCAGTTGTCAGAAAAGTGGAATTTTCTACTTCGTTCCCTCCTTCCCTTCTTCCTCCCTCTTTTCCTTCTTCCCTCCCTCCCTCCCTCCCTCTCTCCCTTCCTTCCTTCCTTCCTTCTTTTCTTTCATTAATTGATTTGCCCAGGATCACACAGCTAGGAAGTGTCTGAGGTCNTTTCCTTCCTTCCTTCCTTCCTTCCTTCCTTCCTTCCTTCCTTCCTTCCTTCCTTCCTTCCTTCCTTCCTTCCTTCCTTCCTTCCTTCTTCCTTCCTTTTTCTTTCTGATTTTGCTAGAAATAGGCATCAACTACAGTGGTCTCTTCCTTCCCTCTTTCTGTCTGTGCTAGCATATCCACTCATATTATTTAAAATAAGAACACAGGAAATGTTTTATATTTTAGCGAGGAATGGAAACCTCCCTCCCACACACATTTTCTGAGTTTAAGGCATTTAAGCATTACTGAAATATGTACATTATGGAATTCTGTATTTACATTTTGCCATACGTAGGCTTTATGGGTTTGGGATTATATACTCTCAGACTGGGCGAGAGGTTTGCTGCAGAATGGACGATTGTTCTAGTTTTATAGTTGCCTTGTTGAAAAGGAAAGGAGAGAGAAAGAGGAGGGAGGAAACGGGGAGAGGGTGTGAATGACATTAAAAGGAAAGATCTCAAGATTCAGAGTAATAGGGTTGTTGTTTTAATATCTTAAATTAATGTTTTCCACCTACTGAAAAAGCAGTATATGTTTCAGCAAAGTTTGTAGATGGAAATAAAGTGACATACTCAAGTTTTTGGTGTTTTTTTTAAACTAATGATAATAGTCTCAAAACAGTAAGACTCTCTTGGAGGAAAAAAAAATGCTAATAAAGAATATAAGATACCAGTTTCTCCAAAACCTAGTTTGTCCAGTCAGCTAGAACACAGTGACATTCAGAAAGTAAGACTACAAAGATTCGTTTAAAATATATAGCGTTGAATATATCCTTGCTCTTCTGTGTGTGTATTCGTGTCTCAATCTCTATCTCTGCCCCTCTCTAACTTCCTTCTCCTCTATCTCTCTGTGTTGAGATCTCTGACTCTGTCCCAGTCTTTGTCCTCCCGCCCTCTGTCTCCTATATCTCTGGGTTTCAGTATCTCCCAGTCTTTTTTTTTCTCTCTGCCAATCTCTCTGTCTCTGTTTCTCTGTCTCCCCCTCCCTACCTTCCCTTTCTCTCTCCCTCTCCACTAATGCTGTTAAAAACTGACGATTGATTTTGTTTGTTTTTGTTATTTTGAAAAAGTGATGAAAAGTCTAACTTGGATACCTCTGAACGAGTCTCGTTTATTTTCAAAATGAAAAACAAGACAAGATATCCCTTTTTAAAAAAGAAAGAAAAAGAAAATCATGAAACTCTGTGTTATGGAAGAAATAATGAAAGGGGACGTTAGGAAGTGGCGGACCATATTTTTTTTTTTTAAAGAAGCAAATCTTTGTTTTAAAGGTGCTGGGCAGCTAAAGAATGGAGTCTCTGGAAATGGGAGAATACTAAAGAATTAAGCCCCTGCTTTCTAGAACTGGGTAAAAAAGCTGCGAATTTTCTAGTGTCCTCCCGGATCTGTTCTGCACGCCTGCGCATACACTCACAAACATGCATACTTCTGAGTCCGCTGGAAGTTGAAAGACCACGTAATTGTTCAAACAAAGGTTAACCTTCCCCAAAACATCTACCGCGTAACTCTAGGCTTTTCACACATTCAGGCCTAAGATCAAGTCCGCTCTGGGACCAGAGCATAGAGTGAAAAAAAAAAAAAAATCAATTCTCTCTAGAGATCCCAGGCTCTGCTCACTCTCTTTAAAATGCAATCCTAACAGAAAGTGCCAAGTTTTCTTGCCCAGTCGAGGTATGCCAACGTGTGCTAACCTCACCACAGGCTAGGGTTTTACAGAGAGAAATTGTATGGTCCACGAGCATAGATTGCCTGGAGAAGAGCATTTTTCTGTTTAAGGATAAGATACAAAGGAATGGAAAAAATTTTAGCCCCCCTCCCCCCATACACACCTGCGCCTACAAACAGACGTGGAAACGCACCCCACTTCTATGTCCATAAAACTTCCTTATTATGACTATTGGCTCCCTGACACCAGGTCAATGATGTATTGAAAATACTTAAAGCTACAGGATGCTCTAATTCGCCTCTTGGTTTTGTCTATTCACTCAATAAATCTACTTAGATGAGAACTGTGTGCCACATAACTCACACGGGGCACATATTGTAGGTCATTGTCACAACAGGTATAAATAAACTAGTTTATTTGTGCACGAAGCTCTCCAGTGTTCTCTAAAGGTTTCCAGGGGGGACCTCGGGGAACAATTACTTAGGATAATATCAATAAATAGATATTATCCCCCTCTATCTTCAAGAGAACTGAAAGAGCATTCGTGGTTTTCCTTTTGATGAATCAGAGAAATATTTATGAATGGGTGTTGTAGTTGATAATTTTCCTCATTTGCAGGACAAAGAACGAACAGTTAATAGAGTTTCATATTCAGAAGGAGAATGAGTGTTTCTTTTACCCATTTCTACCCCAACCCTAAATGTATGCTTGCAAGCAGGATTTTAAAACTTCTCGGCAAATGAGGGAGCCTATTCCCCCCCAAACCTAAATAGAATGACTTTCTAATCAAAATCTATTTAATTAGCTCTTAATTGAAGAGAAGGATGTTGTATTCTGTGTGTGTATGTGTGCCTGGGCATGTGTCTGTCTGTCTGTCTGTCTCTCTGTCTTTCCCCCCTCTACATTTCTCCCTTTGCCTATCTCCCATATTCTTCCCCTCTCTCCTTCATCCACTCCCACCTTTCCTCTTTCCTCTCTCCCTCCCAATTCTGAGGCAATAAGCATGGATCATTGTACACCAAACGTTTCCACTCCACCAGCATACTCTTGAAAATTTTTATTGGATTACTTGAAAATGAGTACACACATTTCAGACAATACCCTCTCTTAATCTGGATCCATTTCAACAACACGTAATTCCAAAGACAATTTGTATTAATAATGATGGGGGCAGTGTTAATGGCTTTCAATTTTTGAGTGTGTTTTTAGCGACAATCATCTCTCCCCTCCCAACATTAAATATTTATAAGTATTGATCCAAGGTTTCAGGATTTTACAGACGTCTTAACACATTTCATAGAAGAGATTTTTTTTTTAATTTAGAAACCTGCCTCTGTATTCCCTTTTATGCTGTTTATTGATTTAAGCAAACATCCGTGTTTCAAATGAGGAGCTAATAGATTTTCATTAAGACAGGCTCTCTTAATCCAGATTGCGAATGGATATGATTGATCTAGTCTACAGACTCTACAGATATAATATTAATAAAGAGGCTTGTAATGGCAGAATTTGCTTTTCTTTCATCAGGGAAGGGTAGTGGTGTTTTTGTTTTCATATTGTCTTCACCCTTTCTGTTACAAGTTTAAGAATTTATTTGGGGGCCAATAAAACTATTCATAAAAGGGAAATGTATTTTGAGCAGTACATATAGAATCAGGAGGGATTTGTATTTGCTTTGTGGGTCTCTTCAATGGAATTTTTTTCTTACTATTGTTTATCAGCTGTATATTTTTTCAGTATATGGTGAGAATTAAAACTTTTTCTTTTCATATCTAATCACAAACTCTTATTTTATGTTTTATTTAAGAAAAATATTTATAGGATAAGCAAAATAGTTTTCCACCAAAGGACACCTAAAATTGAACATTTTTCTAGAGGTCACCACTAAAAACAATAGGTTAATTTTCATTCATAAAGGGCCTGGATATTATGCATAGAATATTATACCTGATGAATAAATTAAAGCATTTACAGTGAGCAGTTTCTACCATAATTAATGTAGTGTGAAATAAATCTTCCCGACATATTTTGGATTGCATTCCAATTTCTGGCAAAAGCCACAGAGCGAAGACATCTAATTCAAGCTGTTCCTTTTTCTTCCCTCTCCACCTCCCTCTTCTCCACCTCCAGCTGCCCCATTAAGGTTCATTTTGTTAATGGAAGATTGCATTTTATGGAAAATTTCCATAAACTCCCAACTTGTCTTTTTTTTTAATCTCTTTTAATCCTCGTCTCTCAAAATACAACTGAAAATGGTATAAAAATCCAATATCCAAGAACAGTGCATTGGACTTTCTGTAAGAAAATATTCTGTGACTATGGTGAATCACCTCAACAAAAAGTTATGCACTGATAAAATTTTGTGCTGCCAAAACCTATATTGCTATTAGCCACACAACTAGCACTTTTGCAGGAACAGACAAGTAGTTATTATTCCCTCAGTAATATGCTGGGCACGCTACAATTTAGTGGTCTGCAATAATGATTAATAAGTCAAAAGGGCACATTTTCTTCTACTCTCTACAGCTCAAGGGACTCTTGTGGGGGTATGTCTTTGACTTGAAGTAGGAATATTTACACATATGTATGAAGTTAGGAAAATAGAAAAGTACAAGACTTACTTTTCCAGTTATTTCCCAGTGATTATTTCAGTGAACTGTTAGAGTTTCCGAGTTCACAAGGAAGATTTACTAAATTATTAAGATTTCTAGTAGAAATATAATGCAGTAGAAAATTATCATCTCTTGGGGGGATTGTATATCATTTGATGTCAATTTCCAGATGTTATAACAATCTAGTACATTAAGTTTTTCCTATAAGAGGTGTTAATGAATTATATAATCACTCCCAAGTAGATAATCGTCCCTTCTCTAGACTTCGGTAAACTGTATGTAAAGTTGTGAAATTGTTATAATATAGAATAATATGAAAGAATCTAGAGAATGGTTAATACAGAGACAAAGGAATAATTCATTTCCAGGAGAAAACTGGTGGGGGGGGGAGGAGGGAGGATTGGAGAGGTGAGGGGTTGGGTAGGGGAGGGAATCCCTGAATTATCTTCTAACCTATTGTCTTAAGTTATGTAAACTTCCCCCCCCCCCCATCTCTTTCTCCTTTATCCCAATTTTCCTTGTTTCCCCAGGTCCCCGTCTGTTTCGCTGGCTATTAAAGAATTGCTTAGTATATGGGGCTAGAACCAACGTTCATAGGTATGCGCTGAATGGCAGTTTTTGAAATTGCCGTAAGTTATACTTTATTTTGCAGTTTCAACTCCAAAAACAACCAAAAAAAAGTTTTCTGAGACACAGAGAACTATACCATATGAATATTTTATTCTTATATATGAATGATGACGATTAGACTCTGAGCTGATTTCTTAGAATCATAGAATGTTAAAGATTAAGAGGACTTTAAAAAATCATTCAGTGACTAGTCCAATCCTCTCCTTTTACAGTTGTGGAAATTGAGACCCAGAGAGGCAACCACCTTGATCAAGACTCACGGCTAAGTGGAGGAATCCCCTAGAGCCCTGGTCATCAAAGGTCTTGTCACTCCGGCCCTGTAATTGCTGTTTTAGTACTTTGATGCTCTTCAAGGCCTCTGATAAGCTTCGGATTGTTTTTCCCCCCTCTCTGCCTCTATCCCCCTCCTCTCCTCCCATCAACGAGGGAAAGTTAGTGAGGTGCAAAGGCTGACTGTGGAAAGCAAGCTGCCTACTTTCTCTGTCTGGACGCAGACAATAAACTGTGGCAGCCGAGTAGCAGAGGAAGAGGTAGTGGAGCAAAGGTGTGCTGACTTTGGTGTCAAAATCTGGATTCAAATCCAGCTTCTGGCACCAACCGACTATTTTATCAATCTGAGCAACTCACTTTTTCACTCCTTGGACAGAAAGTTGAAAGAGTTTTCTTCCCTCCCCCCTCCATATCAATAAAATCACCGGGCTGGAATAACTAGGAAAAAAAAAAAGTTCAAAGGTAGCACAATGCTATTCTAGGAGTCGTTGTATAAGGGGAGGGGATGGGGAGGGAGGACAGGAGGATGGTGTGGGATGAGATATGGTCAAGGTCAGATTTGGAGGAAAAACCACTGAAAACAAAAAGAAAACAAAGTTATGGAGGTGTTAGGGATCCCCTCCTTTTGCTATATGCTAATTTAAGAAGTCCAAAAGGTGGTGCAGGGGCAGTTTCAAGAGTGGGCTCCATTCTGGCCAGTTTAGGCCAAGTGAGGGGAGGAGGGTTGAGGGTTGAAGAAAGAGGAGGGCCCATTTCTGCTTCCAGCCCCTTTCCACCAGCTGCACAGCCTACTGGCCTGAGGCATGGCTTAGGGCAGAAAGCACAACTCGACCTGGCTGGACAGAAGCCAAGAGCCCACCTTAGAGCTTAAGACTCTGCTTTTTGAGCTGAGGCTGGGGGTGGGGATGGGGAGAGAGAGGGAGGAAAAGAAGGGAAGAATGAAAGGAGTGAGGGAGGGGGGAAGGAAGGAGAGAGGGAAAGGTGGAGCGGGAGGAAAAGAGGAGGGAGAGAAAGAATGAAAAGGGGAGGCAGGAGAAGAGAAATAGAGGAGAACAGGACAGAAACCAATGGGAGAGAGGGAGGATGGTCAAGAGAGGAAGGGAAAGGAGAGAAAGATTTTTATCTGCTGCTGCTTTTGGTTTTGTCCTTTGGTTTGGGGTGTTTTGTTTTGTTTTGCTTTTTGCCTGCCCCTGTGGGCAGGTGAATGTGTGGGAATTCTGTGGAACACTTAGGATGGCAAAGATGAACTTGCATTAGCTCCAGTCTGGCACTCTACACACAGAAAAGAGGAAGAGAAACCTATTCCTAGGTCTCTAGGCAATCTTCTTATTTCCCTCTCTCAGAGCCCAATCTGTCAGGCTTTTACGTAAAAGCTGGTATTCCAAAGACCCAGAAGTTTCCAGCTCAAGAAAGATCAGAAACACCTCTTAGAGGGCTTTGGATAAGCCATTGGCTAAGCTTTGGGGCTCAAAGAACCAATTGCCCCTTCTTAACCAAACCCTAGGGGGCACCAGAGAAACTCTTCTGGCAGGTTGGTACAGAATCAGCCATTGCCATTTCAGCGTGTCCCAGACAATCTAATGCAGAACTCTGTTCCTTCTCATAGGGAGATGTACAGAAGACATGAGTTGTGAGCAGCTGTGTGGTACAGCAATGTAGTGACAGACCTAGCTGCAGGAGGACTCATCTTCCTGAGTTCAAATTTGCCCTCAGATACTTCCTAACTGTGTGACCCTGTTTGCCTCAGTTTCTCATCTATAAAATAAGCTGGAGAAGAAAATGGCAAACTTTCCAGTATCTCTTGCCAAGAAAACCCCAAGTGGGCTCATAAAGACGTGGATATGGCTGAATAATAAAAGATACCACTTAGAGTCCACTACCCAAATAAAAACATTGTAATGAATCCTGGTTGGACTCGGGGGATTAGAACTCCTATCCTGTCTCTACCATTTAAAACCTACATTCTCTTGGGCAAGTGTTACAGAAGAAGAAATGCTGGGTTTGAAATAAGAGGACCTGGGTTCAAATTAAGCTTCACTTTATTGCATCTGTTACCTTGGGCAAGACTCTCTGGACCTCGTTCACTCGTTTGTAAAATGGGGAGTTGGAACTAGATGATGTCTAAAGCTACAATTACTTGATGAGTAGTAAGTCTTGGGTTTGCAGGCCAAGATCCAGGTTTCAAAATAGGACTTTCTACCTCGAAAAAAGTCACTTAATTCTTTGGACCACAATTTTCTCATATTCATTTTCCAGCATGGAAGGAGTTGGTGACTTGTAAGGCTCCTTTCGTTTCTAAATCTCTGATCCTAAGACTCCACCACCAGAAGAGGAAGCTCTGAGAGTACCTACAAGGAAGAAGGCATTCAGAGAAAGCAGTTTCTATTGCCTTAAGATATTCCTTCAGCTTTGCTCTAGAACAGTGATGGTGAACCTTTCAGAGATAGAGTGCTAGGCCCTGGCCCCACCCCACCCCTCAGATGGATCACCATGCCCACCCCCCTCCCCAGAGACTGAGTGTCCTGCCCCTCTTCCCCACTGAGTGCCAGGCACATCCCAGCCTCCCTTACCCCACACAGGGGATAAAGAAAGTTCTCCCATTGGGCTGCTGGGCAGAGGGGTTGGTGAAGTGAGGAATGTCCTCAGCAACTAGGGAGAGGGGAAAAGGAGTGGCATGATCACTCTGCTCCCCTCCAGCTCTGCTGCCTGTAAGCTGCCCACCTTACCCTTTATGTGCTTCCATTGGGCTGCTGGGCAGAGGGGTGGGTGATGTGAAAAAAATGTTATCAGGCACAGTGAAGAGGGGGAGGGGAGCAGCTCCCCCAGAGTCCTTCTGCCTTTGTAGTAATGAACTCTGAGAGGTTGGGGAGGAGGAAGGATGGCCGTATGCCCACAGAGAGTGCTCTGTGTGCCATCTTTGGCATCCATACCATAGGTTTGCCATCACTGCTCTAGAAGAAAGTCATTGGTACACTCTCCTGCCCCCACATGAGGACACAATAGAATCTGCATAGTTTTACTTCATTAATCCTCCCCTCTAACTGAAGGAAGTCCTTCATAGAATATGACTAGATACATACTTATATGTGATACATGCATACATTTCATGTAGACATATATTCCATGTGTATTGTATAGATCTATATTCCATACAGGTATGTTATATATAGCTATATTTATATGTGTATAACATACATGTATGTTATATACAGCTATATATAATGTATATTATATAAAGCTATATTTCATGTATATATACATTTCCTATATATATATAGATATCTTTCATATATCTATATCTATCTATATCTATCTATCTATATATATATATATATATATATATATATGAAACAGATATCTCTCTTTCCACAGGATCTTTTCCTGACTCCTACAGTTCAAGAATAGAATTCACACCGCTCCCAGGAATAGCAGGAGCTAACAACAGGTAGTTCTGTGGAGTTCTGTATTGTAGTTACTCTCATTTGATCTATATAACAATCTTGTTAGGTACTATGGATATAATTATCCTCATTTTACAAATGAGGAGACTGAGTTTAGAGAGGTTGGAACTTACTCAACTCTGGTCAAACAGTAAAGACTAGGATTCAAACTCAAGTCTTTCCTGACTCTATTTCTAGGATCCATTCCATTTCACTAGGCTGTCTACTCTTCTTTGATTAAAAAAAATGTCTTGACCTTGGGTTGAAACTATAAAGGTTATAAAGGTCAAAGTATTCCTCTTACTCTTATACTAAACCATATGCTGGCTTCTCATTCCTTGCTAACTGTCTTCAAGGGAGGCAAAATAGAATTGTCCTGTAAGATCCTAGCAATGCTCCTACTTTTTGTTAAGTTCTTTGTTTCTGGGTCATTGTGGTAGAAAGAATATTGAACTTGATGTGTGTCCACTAGAAAAAGTTTTGACTTCTTTGGGGTTCAACTTCTTCATCTGCAAAGTGAAGAAGATACTTGAACTCAAAGGTTTTTGAGAAGAGAAGACTATAGAAATGTGGATTGTTGTTTCGGCAAGGAGACCAATTTCACCAATAGGGCTAGGCACTCTCCCAGTTGACTGGATAAGATTTGCCTGAGGAAAGTCTTAAAGAAAATAGCAGAGAAGTTGAAAGTTTTCTCTGCATAAAGGAGACAGTTCTGAGAGGATAGCCACATTAGACCCATGGCTTCTTGACATTAGGCAGAACATCTCTCAGTCATTATAAGCTTACAAAATTAATTTGACTGATGTGGCAAGGGGATATTGATCCTAAGAACCTTTTCTGTACCATATAGAAACTTTCTGTTAGAACACTGGATAATAACCCTAATGCTGATATAGAGTTTAGAAGCCAATATAATCAAATCCTCTGTTTCAGATGAAGAAACTGCAGGTCAAGTGAATTGTCCAAAGCCACATAGATTGTTAAGTATCAAATGCAAGATTTGAACCAAGGTGCTCCTACACCAGACTGAGTACACTCTCTCCAGTTTGGAAGTCTCCTCTGGTTATCTTTTCTTAAGACTAGGTCTTTCATAACTATATTATGATTATTTTTAAACTGTCCCCTGCTCTACTCTGGCACATGTACTTTGAGACCATCCACCGGAGAAACAAGAGTATAACAGTCTTGG
This sequence comes from Gracilinanus agilis, assembly GCF_016433145.1. Taxonomy (NCBI): domain Eukaryota; kingdom Metazoa; phylum Chordata; class Mammalia; order Didelphimorphia; family Didelphidae; genus Gracilinanus; species Gracilinanus agilis. The sequence continues at coordinate 479,422,813 of NC_058132.1, forward strand.
CTCAAGATTCTGTCTCTCTCCTGTTGTAAAGGGCAGAGCAAATTAAATACCAATTACTGCAAGCAGTAAAGTGCTTTTATTGCATGAACTCTAGTTAAAATAGCTCAGAATGATTTTCCCCCTTTAGAGGAGAAAGGAAAGGAAAGAGCCCTGGAGCCAAATCATGCTTATGTAGGGTGATCTCTTGAACAAGAGCCAAGGCCAGGAGGATGTTTTCAGTTACATAATACAGTGAGGCAAGTTGTCAGTTGTGGGGATAGTGGTTACTATGGTGGGCCAGCCCCAACTTCTTTTTACAAAGAAAGTCATATTGTGTGGCAATGGGAGCAGTATCAGGACTAGGAAAGGGAAAGAGGGAGGTAGCTATAAACATTTCATCGAGGTTTTATGTGGCTTCTATAAAAAAGCATTCATGTTACAAGTTACATTTATTTTTTTTCACATTATATTTACAAGTAATTTTTACCATCACTTTTACCAGTTACTCCTCTTAGCCATCTTGTTGGGTGGCTAGCTATTGCTTTCGCCCTTTGACCAATGATGTAAACGAAGCAATATGGGGTCACACTGCAAGTAATTGGAGGAAAATTGGCATCAGACCTTACATTCTTTGAAAATACAGGTTGGCCCAATTGACCTTCAACCACAGACTTGTCATGGTTGAAGTCTACTAGAGAGGCACTTTGAAAGCCTGTATTCAAGAGGGTTTTTTTTCTCCCTGAATTGATCTGGTGGAATTGGGGAGCACACTCTTTAAGTGCATGTTAATATCATGTTATACATGTGGTATTGCCCCAATTCAGTAGTTCCCAAACTTTTCATCTTAATATATTTATGTAACCCCCTCAAAACAATGTGTATCACACACATAACACACACATGCACACAAATAAGATACATCAGAACCTAGAACAGAAATTGAGATTATGTAACATTACATCTGGTTTCTATTATATGATGTTATATTTACTTTCTAGAACTTTCTCTTTCTCTCGAAGAATCATAGATTTAGAGCTAAATGACTTGCCTTCGATGCTTAATGACATCAACAAAAATCAGAAATGGAACATTAGTCCAGAAATGACTTGAATTCATCTTGAGGTGTTTAACACGTCACTCTTCTCTCATTTCAACAGGTGACCATTCTTCCCTCACTTGGTCTAAAGGTTATACTTTGGTCCTTTCCTTAGAGATAATTAGAAGAATGCCATATGTACTTGAGTCTGATCACTTCAAAATTTCTGGTCATTCTCTAGAATCATTCCTCCATAAATCTAATTCTAGATGTTAATAAAATAATAGTAGTTCACATTTATAAGGTACTTTAAAACATATAAATTACTTTGCATATATTATCTCAAGTGCTCTCCAAAGTCACATGAACTGAGTGTTATTATTAGTCACTTTTTATAGAGAAGAAAACAGGCCCAGAATGTTCAAGTGACTTGTCCACAGTCCTGCAATTAACCCATAAGGGCTCTAGGTGGGATTCAAACCCTGGTATTACTTATTCCAAGTCCACAAATCTATCTGTTAAGACTGACTGGCTCTCTTGAACAACCAATTGGTGTGAGCTTGTTGTTCTGGTCCTAACTGAGATGAATTCAAGAAACGATATATACCTGCAAAGAAAGGAACTTTAGATTTGAAAGGACAGAAGCCTAAGAAAAGTGGGGGTCATTCCTTCTAAATATAAAACTTTCACTAGTTTCTTCTAGAAAGCATCTTACTAGTTTTCTAGCATACCCATTGATTTAGTTTGGTTTCCTTTCTGACTTTCGTTGTTTAAGAGAGACCAGATTGCTACAACAACAAAGAGCTGTTCCAAGCTAATTATCTGCAAGAGGAGAGGTTTTCTGTAGATGAATAAAATCTAAGAATGCTTGAAGACTAGACTTGACTAGACTTAGAAATGCAGAGGAAGCCGAGACTCTGCCATGTGTTCTTCAGCCATTTGAAACATTTCTTTCTCCTGCCATACAAGTTTGAAACTTCCAAAACAATCATTTTAAGAATGATCTATTTTTGTTTGCATATGAAATTCTGTTTAAAAAAATGCCACAGGCAGAAAATTTGGGTTCCATATTATGTACTTCATGAATGACAACACAAGGAATGTGGCCTCGTTAAAATGGATAATTGCTCTAATTTTTTTTTCCAATTTGTGAGAATTTGGCAGACATGCTATTGTTTCGCCGGGATCCCAGATGCACCTACTTCACATTCAAAGTGACAGATTTGGATTAAGAAACTGGTGGCTTCTTCATGACATAAGTGTTCTCCCTTTATCTGCTGATCAACCTTGGAACCAGAGCTTGTAGGCAAGCTAGTGTGGATTATTCAGCATACTGATAGCTGTCCTTTGCCATAAATCAAGTTTTATCAGGTGACCAGGAGTTTTATATATATATATATATATATATATATATATATATATATATATATATATATATACATACATGCATATACATATATATATATACATATATATATGTACACACATAGCCTACACTAATATTACAAAGAAAAGGAATGGCTAAAGAATAAGTAACTTCTTTTTTTAAAAAAAACTCATTAAAAACAAAAGCTTTATTAAAGCCCAAAATTGCACTGAGTTTTGAAACACCCTTTATATATTTGCTTAAGTCTCTGAAACTAGATCCATATATGCACAAAAATATAAATTACATGTATAACAATTCTATGCCTGTTTGAAAAAAAGAGATAAAGACAGAATTCTAGATAGCAACGATCTATTTGTCTCTAAAAGAGGATAAGATGACTTTCTGTCTAGTGAAGACAAACTAAAGTTATTGCACTTCGGTATTGTTGCAGTCCTATGGTCATGGAATCATTTATATGCTACTGCAAATTTTGGTAAAATACTAAAAAACACTTTTGATAATGTACATAGATTTATAGATGCAGTTTAAGATTCTAAGCCCTTTTCCAGGGGATATAAAAATGAATAAATAGATTGTATATTCATACACATACTTGTATATATGTAAACATATATCTTTTAAAATCCTTATGTGCTTAGTTGTAGAAATACCTGAATGAATCATGTTTATTTTCCTTTCTTTCATGGCAGTTGTCTAGCCATGAACAGAAGCAAAAAGATCGTGACCTTGGTTATGTATTCATTTTTTTTCCTAAGGAAAGACATGCTTTTTGCATCCCCATTTGGCTGGAGGGATATTTTTATCATCTTTTTGAAGCCCATCAAGTTTTGTTTTACCCTCACCCTAACTAATTACTGTCCAGTGCACTCAGACCAACCCAAGAAAATGAATTAAGAACTGAGGAAAAGGAGAAAATTCATGTATAAGTGAACTCTAAAGAATCTTTTTAAAGCCAAATGGGTTGTATAAAAATGAAATACCTTAAGCATTCCCACTTAAGATGTATGCAAATAAAAGTATACTATCCACCCATTTTTTAATTTATAGATAAAAATATTTTTCCATATTAAAGAGAGAAACATCTCCTTTTATGAATGTGCATTATCTGTCCACACAGACACATTAATACTCACCCAAACAAATGCCTAGGGGATTCTTGGTTTTGTTTTTTAAATTGGCTCTTTGCGGCCTCCTTTTCATTCCTTTGGGTATGTGTGAGCAGCTGTAGAAAGCTGTGAGGCTAGCCAGCAGACCTTGTGTCCCCCCCAGATGTCAATTAGTTTCTCTAGGGCTTCCTTTGGATTCACTGGGTCTTGAGACCTCCATGTGCTGACTTATTTGTAAATCATGAGTTATTCACTAACTCCATATTATTAATTAGAAGATTATCAGCTTTCTGTGGTTAGCTAGCTTGTGTCCTTTTGATGGGAAGTTCCAGTTACTAAACACAGAGAGGCAAGATTCAGTTCCTTACTATGATGGGACAACGCTGCTTTCTCCATTAACTAACAGTTGGAATTATATAAAAGGGGTCTGTGATCCTGAGTATGTTTCCAGACTCCTGTAACCCAGAAAGCTCCTCGTTGCAGCTGCACTTCTAGGTTGGTAAAGGCTGGCCAGCTGTTCATGGAGAGGAGCCCAGTGAGGAGGCCAGAGGTCTTATGCAAACGTGCAAAGAACTAGTGTCAAGCTTTAGGAGAAAAAACTGAATAAACCCTGTTGGCAAGTACCAAAAGGCAAGGAACTGGGCGCTAACAGGGAGCCGCTAAGCACATTGCCTCTAGACACGGTTGCCTTTTAAACTAGTTAAATTTAACTGGCTAAAATCTCTTGGGGGAAATATTGTAAATGAGACAAAAATAGAGCGGTTCCTTAATTTGTCATTTTTCTCAGTTACATGTCCTGGTTCCTTCCGATCATATCTCGTGCCTGAAACATTTGCACGGACTAAGACATATTTGCATTAAGCCAAGTTCATCACCTATCTTCATTTTATGCCCTCTGAACATCTAAGAAGGTGACGAATGAAAGGAAAAGAGACACGGCATCGAATAGGGCGTTTGCTTTTCCTCTGTTGTCACAAGTTGGGGAGCAATGTTACCTGGCAGCGGAAAGCATCAAGCTAATGATCAGAGGGAGATAAGATGAATTTATTTCAGTACCCAGGAAATGTAGGCTTTCCTACAGCCAAGCTCTGCTTACATGATTTAAGTAAATTAGGAAACCAGAGAAAAATCCAAAAGGCTCCAAGGGACAGCATGGTGCTGGAAATGAAAAATTCATTTACAGGTATCCCTGTTAATTCTGGACCAATGTAAAGAAAAAAGCAAAATGCAGTTTGGTGGGAAAACAGTAAACTCTGTAGATCAGTCCAGATGACTTGCTCAAGTTCTCTGTTTATTCTGTAGGTTTTGATTAGGAACTCAAAGGAACTGTCAAAAGTTTATATGTGTAGTGGTTGGAGTTCTAGACTTGGAATCAGGAAAACCTGAGTTCAAATCCAGCCTCAGACACTTAATAAATCACTTAACCTTTGTAATGCCTTAGTTTCCTCATCTGTAAAATGAGGATGAGAATAGTACCAACATCTCAGAGTTGTTGTGAATAAAATTATAAGTTAGCTTGTGCAATGTGCTTTGTAAACCTCAAAGCACTATATTAATACTAGCTGTTATTAATACCTTCATTTTAACTTGATTTTTAAAAAATCATAGGACTGTTAAAAAAAAGAGGGAAGAGTTTATCCTTTCTCACCAACATAAGCAATATCCAAAAATTCTCTACCAACAGAGGAAATTTAGATTGCCCACTAAGGCTGATTATCTGCCCCACTGGGAAAAGATCAAGCCTTTGGATAGTTTGTGGAAAAGGGATTATGAGAAATCATTCTCTCTATCTCTCTCTCTCTCTCTCTCTCTCTCTCTCTCTCTCTCTCTCTCTCTCTGTCCCAGTCCCTCTGTCTATCTCTGTCTTTGTCTGTCTGTCTGTCTGTCTCTTTCTTTCTCTCCCTCCCCCCTACCCTATGTTTGTCTCACTTTCTCTGCTTCTTTGAGTGAGGCGCTCAGCCCATCAGCCAACTTTGTTTTTCCTTTCCTTGACTTAACGATCACTGAGAAATATGACCTGGACATGTCAGGAGCATAAGTAGAGAAGTACAGTCTTCTGCAGTATATTCCAGCAATATTTGAAAAGAATCAACAAATATTTCTATTGATGTCTTTTGACAATACATTCATTTCTGAATATATGAAAATAGGTTGGTGGTGTAGCTGAGAGAGGATAGGCTTTAGAATCACAAAGACTTGAATTTGAATCCTGCCACAGACATTGAACTAGCCTAGTGACCCTGGGCATATCATTTAATGTCTCTGAGCCTCAGTTTCCTCATCTAAAAAAATCATAATGCTAATAATAAATAGCAGCTACTTGACAGGGTTGTTGTGAGAAATGTGTTGTTAATGAGAAAATTCAATGAGAGAGTAGTGTTTTGCAAAACTTAAAGTACTATGTAAATATTAATTAATAATATTATGTTCTTTTCCCATGCTGCACATTTTCCTTTGAATCAAAAATTTTAAATGAAAAAAGGTCAAAACACTACCTGCCAAAAACCATGTCTACTAGTAATTCCAAACTCATTATGCGCCACCTCTACAATGAAGGGAGGGATGTTTAGGAATATTTCTGAAGGATTTTTTCTATGCTGATGTTTAGCATCAAGAAAAATCTTTCCTTTGTCTCTGTTTTCAAATAAAATATGACTGAGATAGTGGATAAAGCAATCACTGGAGGCAGTGAAACCTCAAGGAATCATATATCTCTAAGAATTGGAAGGAGATAACAGACAAGCTTAGTGACATAGAGTCAACCAACTAATTAGTGGCAAGGCCAGGGCTAGAATTCAAGTCTTCTGGCCAGAGATTTTTCCATTAGCATATTTCTTTCACCTTCATGGCAAAATATAATATAGTATTGACTACTCCTAAGTCAGGGATATATGAAAAGACAGCATGACTCCATTTCATTAGAGCAAGCAACAACTGAGTTATAAATAGCAACTTATTGTTGTTTTTTTTCAATCGCCCTTGCTTTTAAACATATTATTCCATCCTCCTCTACCCAGAGAGTTTTCCTTTATAAAATGGAAAAAAAATTAAAAAGTGGGGAAAAATTTAGGAAAACTAACCAATATATCAACTGAATGTGGCAGTATACACAGATATTTATGTATATATGCATATGTATGCATATACACATAAATACACATAAAGGTATGTATATAGAGTTCGTTCCACATCCATAGTTCTTCAAAGAAAAGGAGAGGAAATTTTTTCACTTTCTAAAGGACAAATTTCATCTTTATATATTATGCTGCATTCTATTTTAAGCAACTTATCTTTAAAAATTGTTTCATTGATCAAATAATGGACTCAGGAGTCATGAAATCTCTAGCTCAATCTCTACTACTAATTGTGTGACCTTGGGCAAGTAATTTAACCTACTGGGGATCCATTTTTTTCTCATCTGAAAAATAGTATTCCTATGAAAACAAAATGATGTGAAAGTGCTTCATAAAACTAAAATGGCATGCAACATCTTATAAAACATTATGATGACTCTTATGAGTCAATGTGAGGAAAATCACATTAAAACTGTCTCCTCCTGGAAGGAGAACCACCACCAACCCCTCAGAAGAAACAAGTTGATGGTATAAAGAAAGAAAAGGATGAAACATAATGGCTCTAACACTCATTCATAATGTCAAATCCAATTCCAATATAATAGCAAGATAAATTCACTGGACAAAAATGGTCTTAATTGTGCCTTGTTTCTTTCTATAATACTGCCTTACTCAAGAAACTTAAAGATCTTTATGGTTATTTCATCAGAAAGTCCTGAATAAATCACTTTTTTTTTCATGAGGAATTTGGTACATGGAGAGAGAGGATGATAAAGATATATGCCACAGTAAGGCAGCAAAGTGTCTTAGAAAGCAGCACAACATGATGGAGAGAGAGTGATACTTATAGTTAGGAGGCCTGGATCCAAATACTGTCTCAGACACTAACTTTTATCAAGTCACTTGACTTCTTAAGGGATGACTATCATCTGTAAAATTGAAGTAATAATAGTTTTTATAAATCCATGTCACAGATTTATTGAGGAAACCTTTATTTGCAATACAAATATAAGTTGTTATTCATATAGAACCCATAGAGCTCTTTAATATTCTCAGTCTCAGACTAATAATACTTAAATAATCATAAATAATATTTATAGTACTTTCAATTTGCAAAGCACATACCATTTAATCTCATTTGATTATCACATCAACCCCGAAAGGTGGGTACTCTTATTATTCCCATTTTACAGGTAAGGAAATTGAGGCAAAGAGATTTGCTTACATAGCTAGTAAACATCAAAAAAAATTTTTTTAACCATCTTCTTGACTCAAGATCCAATGTTCTATCTGTTATACCACCTATCTTTCTATCCTCCTTTTTTTTTTAATAGCTCATTCTCTTCAACCCAATACCATTAGATCGTGAGTCCCATGAGGACAGGAACAATTTTTGCCTTTCTTTGTATCCTGAATACTTACCACAGTTCCTGGCACATACTAAATGTTTAATAAATATTTGTTGATTTGATATCTTGCACAGAGGATGCCATATTTTAAACAAGATGATAGTGACATGTTTAGAAAATAATTGTTGTTTAGAGCAAATTATCATAACAAAATTATTCAATTGGCTCTGCCAGGTTTGCCATTCCATGGCTGGTGACAGATTATTAACCCTATTTCTAGATATGCTATCTTAATGACACAAGGCCAAAGGTATATTTTGGAATCAAAATTCATCTAGTCCATTTTCGAGGCTTCAGATGGGCCTTAACCACATTTACTACAGTAAGCTCCTAGAATGCAGGAATTAAGTCTCTTATTTTCTTCCTAATATTTAGAATCTATCTAGCTCTCACTCTCATTAGTCATAGTATCCATATTAGTTTTTAGTATTTATGGAAACCAGAAATGAATATTTAGGGGTATTACTCTTTTAGTATGTCTATAAATTGAAGCTTCCTTATAAGGGAAATTCCATTCTCATACTATATACAAAGGTGACCACTTTCTTTCCTTTTATTCTCTCCTTAATTCTATACACTGACTTCTGAACTCATCATTCCATCTAATCTACTTGTTCCAAAATTATTAATGATTTCTAATTGCCAGCTAATGGTCTTTCCTCAGTCATCATCCTTCTTGACCTCTGTGCTGCCTTTGACTCTGTCAATCACCTTTTCTTTTATATTCTCTTTTCTATAGGTTTTCAAGAGAATGCTCCGTCCTGGTTTTCCTTTCACCTGTCTGACCACTTCTCAGACTCCTTTGCTGGTTCTTCATCAACATCATACCCAGCAACTATGAACAACTACGGATGTCCCTCAAAACTCTGTCCTGGGTTCTCCTTTCTTCTTCCTCTCTACTATTTCACTTGGAGATTTCATCAACTCCCATTGTTTCAATTATCATTTCTATAAGATGACTCCCAGATCTGTATGTTCAGCCCTAATCTGTCTCTGAGACTGCCATCTTGAATCTCCAACTTCCTTTTCAATATTCCAAACTGGATTTCTTATAGATATCATCAAATCAACATGTCCACAACTGAACTCATAATATTTCTTCCCAATCCCTCCTTTCTTTCCTAACTGCCCTTCTCTCAAGCACTAACACTCACAATCAAGGTGTTATCTGTCTAAACTCCCATATCCAATCAATGGTCAAATCCAGTCATTTCTACCTTTATAATACCTCTCATATATATATATCCCCTTTTTTCTCTGACATTGCCAGCAGCCTAGTTTAGTTGAGTTTTTCTTTTTTTAATTTTAAACCCTTAACTTCTGTGTATTGACTTATAGGTGAAAGATTGGTAAGGGTAGGCAATGGGGGTCAAGTGACTTGCCCAGGGTCACACAGCTGGGAAGTGTCCGAGGCTGGATTTGAACCTAGGACCTCCTGTCTCTAGGCCTGGCTCTCAATCCACCGAGCTACCCAGCTGCCCCAGCAGCCTAGTTTAGGCTCTCATCAATCCTCATACTTCAACTACTGAAATAACCTTTTGGTTGGTCTCTTTGCTTCAAATATCACACCACTCCAATCCAACTTCTACTCAGCTGTTAAATTGATTTTAGAATTAAGGTATGGTCATATTATTACTAACCCTCCATTCAATAAACTCTAGGTGCTCCTTATTATGTCCAGGATCAACTATTAAATCCTCTGCTTGGCTCTCAAAGCCTTTCACTTCTCATCCCTTCCTATTTTTCCAGTTTTCTTAAATCCAACTTTTCTCCATATACTCTGCGATCCAGTAATAATGGCTTTCTTGCTGTTCCTTACACATGACACTTCATCTTCTGACTCCTAGTGTTTTCTCTGGCTGGCTCCCAAGCTTGCAATGCTCCCTCTCTTCATGTCTGACTCCCAGCTTCCTTGGCTTAATGCAAGTCTCAGCTAAGGTCTCTTTCTGCAAGAAACCTTTCTCACTCCACCTTAATCTTAAAGCCTTCCCTTTGAGCCTATTCAATTTATCCTGTATTTGTATTCACATCACTATTTACATGTTGTCTCCCCCATTAGATGATTAACTTGAGAGCAGGAACTGATTTTTGTCTGTTTTTAATATAGTGCCTGGCACACAGTAAGCACTTAACAATTGTTAGTTGAGCTAGTGACTGGTTTACTCTCAGTGGTTTATATCTATGTCTCCCCTCAAATCCCACATAGAGGATCTATCTAATTATTGGAGACCTTCCTCTAGATCAGTGGTTCTCCAAAAATTGTTTTGCTGCTGCCACAGTATTCTTTGTTGTAAGGAATCATAGAACACTAAATGTTGAAGCTCCAACCCTCTGGAAAAGTCAATACACTCACCAATGTACTTGCCCTTCAATAAGGACAACCATTTAAGCTGAATTCTTTGAAAAGCAAATGCTCACATATTACATTGATGTAATAGGTAGGTTTGGCTGATTTTGTAAACACTAGATATCTAGGTGGCAGAGTAGGCAGCCTGATGGTGCAGTGGATGGAGCAGTAGGCCAGGGTCAAGAAGACTGGAGTTTGAAAACTGCCTCAGTCACTTATTAGCTACATGACCCTAGACCAGTCACCAAATTTCTTTGTGCTTCAGTTTTTGCACCTGAAAATGAGGATAACAATAAAATCTACCTTGTTTGTTGTGAGGATCAAATGAAGAGTATTTTTCAAAACTTGAGCTGTAGAAGTGATATTATTGTTATGAGATTAATACTTATTATAATTACTACTATTTTTGCCATACTATGTCAAGTGAGTGAAATTTATGTTGGATAAAATTATTTATAACTTTTCTTTTATCTGCAATAGTATTATATCTGAGGATATACCTGCACAATTCACTATGAACCAGTTGAAATTGATGGAACAGACACGTACTGTAGCAAAACAATCCTTTAAGAATCATGACTACGGGACTTTTGAAAAATAAATTTTTATTGATTTCCCCCCACCGCCACCTTCCATCCTAGAATCATTGATTCCAAGGCAGAAGAGAGGTAAGGACTAAGCAATGGGGGTTAAGTGACTTGCCCAGGGTCACACAGCTAGAAAGGCCAAATTTGAGCCTAGGACCTCTCATCTCTAATCCTGACTGTCAATCCACTGAGATGGATGGTTGCCTCCAACATATTTTTTTATATTGCCTACATTTCCCCCTGTATCCTTTCCACTTTTCCTCCTAGAGAGCTGTCCAATCCAAATATCAAAGAATATTAAATTGTAAGTTACTTGAGGGCAAGGACTACATTCTGCCTCTCTTTGTATCCCCAGCACTTATCACAATGCACACATAGCACATAGTAAGTACTTAATGAGTGCTTATTGCCTGAGTATCAGAGAGAGAGGAGGAAGAGGAGGAGAAGGAGTAATGGAAAGAGGAGACAGGAGAGAAGAGGGGAGGAGAGTGGAGGAGAAAAGAAGAGAAGGGAAGGAAAGGGAATGGAAGGAAAGGGAAGGGAAGGGAAGGGAAGGAAAATACATACTATATTCCACACCATGTACTTCCTACCCTTGCAAAGGAGTAAGAGAAAGTATCTTCTCATATCTTTTCCCTAGATCTTTTAACATTTCCTGAGTACCAATTAGGTGCTCAGGCTATTGATATATTATGATCATCCCAACTTCTTTCCACTCTTAGAGTTTCTGAATAGTGACTTCTAAGCCATTTCTTCCATACACAATATTGTTTGTATTATACCTCAGCCTTTTTACATCATCAGTATTTCTTTGATTGTCCTTTGGGATGGAATAATTTTCATTCTCACAGTTTCATGTTCCATAGTTTGCAGTTATGTAACATCACCAGGAAAATATCGATGATTTTTTAAAAAGTTTTTATATCAGGAATCATGAACCCAGTAGTACTAACTTTACTTACTTGTCTTTGAACCTTGGAATCTAAGATGAATTAAAATAAAGTAGCAGGGAAAGAAGATAAATGATAAAGGATTAATTCTAAACAAGAATTTAGGAAGCAAAAACATACAGAGAAGCCTGACAATATCATCTACAAAAATGTTACAATTGAAAACTAAGTTAGAATTGAAGAAGTCAACTTGACCAAAGAGAAAATCCTTCAGGGGCACATAAAAATAGAAAACAAGAAACTCAGTTCTACTAGCTATTCTTCTTCTCACTCCCCCACAAACTGTAAAGTTTCCTTAAATATTGTTACCACTGGAAGAGCCAAATAATAAAATTAGTTTTTCTATTTTTTAAGCAAACAAGAAAAATCAAACATGTGTTGCTATATTCAAAAGCTCTAATTTTTTATGCATTAAAGTTCATTAAAGGTCAAACTTAAATTTCAACTATTTTGGGCCACATTGTAAAAGGATTAGGCTACATTTCTAGTCTGACATTTTCCATAATGCCTGAGACCAGAGATTCATTGGGAAAAATTTCCCAGGACTTCATTCCCCAAGATATTAAGTACCAGTAATGTAGGAGTGATTATATCAGAGACCCCTCTGAAGATAGCTGTGTGGAGAGAGATGACAATAGCACTATCTAGAAATCACAGAATTCCAGAATGTTTATTGAAACCCCACAGAGCAAGAAGAGCTCCAGAGATGACAAGATGTGGTATACTCAAAACAGAGTTCTAAGCATTTCATGGGTAATCAGTGAATCTTCATCTAGTAGCACCGGAGACTTTGTTATGACATTCTTGTCTCATTGCATACATTGCTGAAGTAACATCTTTCCTTCCTCCCCACCCCCTACAACCCATCATTTATTAGGAGATTAGAATGGCTTAGATTACATTATGACCCTTTAGGAATAGAAATGAAATAATTTCTGTTTCTTTTCTAGTTGTTTTTATTAATTAAATAATTTACTATTTAAATGCAGGCAATCCAGAAGGAAAGTAGGAAGGCCGATGGGAAGGAAGGAAGGAGGGAAGAAGGAAAGGAGGGAGGGAAGGAAGGAAGGAGAAATGAAAGGAAGGGAAGAGAGGGAAAAGGATAAATGGAAGGAAGGATAAAAGGAAGGAGGGAGAAGGAAAGAAGGAGGAAAGGAAGAAGTAAAGGAAAGAGGGAGGGAAGAAGAAAAGAGGGAAGGGAGGAAGGAGAAAAGGAGGAAAGGAGAAAGAAAATGGGGAAGGAGGGAAGAAAGAGGAGAGAAGACAAGAGGGAAGGAAGGAGGGAAGGAGAGAAGGGAAGAGGGAGAAAGGGAAGGAAGGAGGAAGAGAGGGAAGGAAGAAGGAAAAGAAGAAAGGAAAGGGGAAGAAAGGGAGGAAGGAACATTTATGAAGCAACTGCATGTGTTTTAGCATTAAGGATGCAAACACAGTAGTGAGAGTTTGAGAGTAAGATACAAGTTGAGCTCAGATGAGTTTTGAGGAATTCACTGATCTGAGATGATAGTTAAAGCCAATTAAGGTGCACTTATCTACCAAAATATACCACACTGAATCCAATAATGAGACACATGAAAAACAGGAGGCAACAAAATGTGGAAAGACCAGAGGAACCAGAGTCAAAGAACCTAGATTGGAATCCTGGTTTTATAACATTTATGACTTGTCTGGACTCAGGCAAGTCATTTACCCTCCCATGGTTTCAGTTTCCTCATCTGTGACATAAAGGAAAGAGAATTTTAAAAAATCATTTTCAAGCTCCCTTCAAGCTCAAATAATCCTACAAACTGGATAAGAGAATAACATTGTAGCAGAATAGAATCCTGGAAAGTGTGCTGAATCCAGATGGGGTGAGACAAAGACCTGGATTCTCAGCCTACACTTACCAGCTCTATGACCCTTTGCTGGTTACTCACTATCTTTGAGTTTTTGTTTCCTTATACATATATAGAAAAAAAAAAGATGGAAAGGGAATTAGGCAGGTAGTCTGCATTACTTATGTTGTAAAATTGTTCAGGGAAAGGACTTTTAAACCTTAAAATGTGATTAAGTTTAGATATGTTTATTTCCCATGTTCAAAATTCTACACATATGTCAAGAATGTCTTTGATGCATGTATGAATTAGATACATGGTGAGAATTCTAGGACTATCCATTGAGAGTCTTTTGGAATGAAAGAGAAAGAAAAATCGCTCATTTTTATTTTCCAACATAAATAAAATATTTTACATAAAAATGATCCAGGGGTTTCACTTCCTCCTCTGTTTCTTCTCTGCTGGTCAAGTCCCAAATTGATTTAACATCATAAAGCCCTTTGAAAAGTTTTAGCAACTGTATAAAAGGATTAGTATCTGTGATTGTCACTAATTCATTTCTACAAAGTATAGCTTTTAGCTTTATCACAGATGAGGAAACTGAGACCAAGGGAGAGAAAATGGCTTACCTAAGAAATAAGGGTAGGGGCCAGCTGGGTAGCTCAGTGGATTGAGAGTCAGGCCTAGAGACAGGAGGTCCTAGGTTCAAATCTGGCCTCAGACACTTCCCAGCTGTGTGACCCTGGGCAAGTCACTTGACCCTCATTGCCCACCCTTACCACTCTTCCACCTAGGAGCCAATACACAGAAGTTAAGGGTTTAAAAATGTAAAAAAAAAAAAAAAAGAAAAAAGAAAATAAAAAAGAAATAAGGGTAACTGGGAGGCAATTAAACAATAAAATGTTTGGTGAGTACAGGATATGAGTGGAGATTTCCACCTGTGCATTTTGCATATATGGCTTAGTCATTCAATCCAGATTTATATAAAAGAACAGGATTGGATGGAATACCACTGTACCATAAGAAATGCTGAGCAGATTAAAGATTAATTTAAAAAAAACTTGGAAAGAATTACATCAGAAATGAAAAGTGAAATAGGTGGAACCAAGAGAACATTACATACAACTACAGATTTAATATTTGAAGAATAGCTTGTGAATGTTCACCTCCAGAGAATGAACTGAGGAAGTGGAAACATGAAAGACATTATATATATATAGATATAGATATAGATATATAGATATATGTACATATATCTATATATCTGTCTGCCAAATGATGACTTCTGTGGTACAGAGAGGGGAGGAAGGGACAGAGATGACTAGAAATGAATTCCATTAATTTATAAATAAAAGAAATGTGTATTGTAGGACAACACACATATAACCTATATCATATTGTCTACCATCTTGGGGAGAGGGGCAGAGAGAATGTAGATCACCAAATGTCAAAAAATGATTATTAAATATTATATTGCATGTAAAAAAATTAAAAGAAGAAGGGATATTGTCAGCCTGGAGATCATATAAAGGATGGTAACTAAGATAATGAGAAGTCTCAAAACCATGTTGTCAGAGGATCAGATGAAGGAACTGGGGAAATGCTTAGCTTGAAGAAGAGGAGGCAGGATTATAGTTTCTTAATGAAGAGAGACTACATGTTCTACTTGGCCTCTGAGGGCAGAAATACAAGCAATGTTTGAAAATTTAGGGAGGCATTTCCAGTTCAACATAAGGAAAAATGAATGCCCAAATGATAATAGTCACCCCTCAAAATGGAATGTGCCCTTTTAGAGTTCTTTCACACTGGAAGTCTTTAAGAGAAGGCTGGCCATTTGTTAAGGGCGCTAAAGATGGGATTAATTATTTGGGAAGGGGTTAAACTAGATAACTTTTGAGGTTCCATCCAACCTTGTAATTCTATGATTAATGCACTTGAGACTGATTGAACAAAGATCATCTTGCCCTTGGGGTTGATTAAATCCTATTCAAATATTGACTCTGGGCATTGCCAATGAGCATCTCTTTAAAATGATATAGTGGGTCAATGTTTCCTTAACATCCTCCCTAGTTAATTTGTCTTAGTGATTTTTTTTACCCCTATTTAGTGCAAGAGAACACAGAAAAATCCTGGTTATTCAGACAGAAACAATTGTGAATAAAATTTGGCCTTATTCTATCATATTCAACAAAGCTCTTCCTATCAATTAAGAAAAGCTGAATTGAAGAGATAGAGCTTACACCTTGCCCTGAAGGTAATTAAACTGGGACTCTGTCAGACCAGGAAGGGAGTTCCAAAGTCAAGGGCCCTCCATAAGACCCAGTGCCTCCAGCATTTAGGGTTTTTAATGACATTATATACATCATGGGTTCTTTTTAAAAATTTCATTATTCTCTTCTCTTAGAATATTTTCTATGGCATGAAATGCTTTTCAGAATAGCATACCCTCCACCATCACAAAGGTCTGTTTAAAGTCAGGGATTCCTTGGAAAACCAATCATTTTGGTGCTTGTAATAACTGAGAAATGACAACAGATTTTTCTTGTAATACGTGTATTTTTCTTGACCTGTATTCTCAAGAGGGTTGCAAATTCAACTGGCTAGATGAGTTTACAATTCCCATGAAATCTCAATGAACTTATAATTCCCATGAAATATCAAGTCCAATGAGGACTATTACCAAGATTTCACTCCAACACCTATGCCATTGGAGTTTTACCTGCTACGTGAAGCTAAAAACATGGCTTGAAGAAAAAAAACAATTTCTATTCTCTCACTCAAAGCCTTGCCTTAAGGAGGAGATATGATTGCTATACAGTCATAGAAACAGCACAGTGACCTATATTTTCCCACCTATTGATAAGGCTTGTTCAACCACAGATTCATAGAATTTGAAGGGATATCAAAAGTCATCTAGCCTACCTCCCAAATGAAGTATAAAATCCTCTCTTCTACATGATTTACAAATGCAGACTCTCCATCCTCTTGAATACCTTTGAACACACAGGGAGCTCACTACCTTTTTAGGTAATCCATCTCATTTTCAGATAGTTCTAATTGTTAAGATGTACTATACTATACTAAATTGGAATCTTCCCTGAAAATTTCTAGACATTTCCCCTACTTCTGTCTGCTTGCTCCAAATCAACTAATAGTTTCCATGTAGCAATTCTTCAAATTTTGGAGCCCAGAGGATGAAGAGATGAAAAGAAGGGAGAGAATGGATTCAGCCTTTATTAAGTGCCTGGTATTGTGCTAAATTCTTTACAAATATCTCATCTGAATATTGGATTCAGTGGAATCAGGATATAGAGAGCAGACAAGAGCTATTTTTAAATATCCCAGGAGATCACTGTGAGTATGGTACTGCTTTTTTCTTTTCTTTTCCTTTCATCTCTTTTTTTCTTTTCTTTTCTTTTCCCTTCTTTGCTTTGTTTTGCTTTTTGCTTTCTTTTCTTTTTTAAACCCTTATTTTCTGTCTTAGTAACAACTCTAAGACAGAAAAAGAAAGGTTAGGCAGTCAGGGTTAAATGACTTGCTCAGAGTCACACAGCAAGGATGTGTCTGAGGTCAGATTTGAACCTAGGTCCTCCTGATTCCAGGCCTGAAACTTCATCTACTAGCCACCTTCATTACTACCTTTTCAAAAATGTATTACTATATCAGTTCTCAAAGTATTGGGATTCCTAAGCCCCTTCCAGGGGTTTACAAAGTCAAAGCTATCTTCATAATAATATTAAGATATTTTAATTTTGAATTTAGTAAATATTGGTAAATATAACACACATAAGCAAAACCTCTTTGTGGGATCTTCAATAGTTTTTAAGAATATTTAAGAATATATTCTGACACCAAAAAGTTTGAGGACCACTACTTCACTGAAAGTGACAGGAAATAGTTTCACCCATCTGATAATTGACCTGAAAGATGGAATGAAAAAACAAGGAACAGAAGCAGTGAGGTAGTTCATTTGGTTTGCTTTGGTTCTGTGGGGTGGGAAGGAAGAAGGATGACCTTGGAAAGTTTTAGCATGGAAATAATAATGGCCAGTCATGTGTGATGATCAAATATCAGATGGGTATATAAATAGAAGGGGAGAAGAAAGATTACCTGCTCCGTGGCTTGTCATTTGTGAAAAGTAGGTAGCTCCTAGAGGTAGAGTTAATAGCAATTCAAGGAAGGAAGGAAGGAACCCACCCCACATGCCAAAAGAAGAAAAAAAAAGTCAAAATCTTTCCTTACAAGCAATCACCCTGAAAAACCTAGAGAGAGAAAAATGCCCCAGGGGAAATAAAAACAAAATACAAAACAAAACAAAACTATTAAGACCAACATGTATTCTCCAGACCGATTTTACATTTCAGTAACTATTTGGGCACCAGAAAGGCCAGAAATGATTTTATTGCAAAATTAGAGACTTCACACATGTAACATTTGTACATTCTTATCATCTTCACTTCTTGGTCATAGCCTTCTTCCCAAAAAAGCCTTACATTTCCCTATAGTGCATTTTTGGCATAATCAAGAAGGTTGATAAGAGGGGAAGAGGGCATAATTATCAGTGTCTTTTGAATAGTTTTTCATCCTGCTTCTCTGTTGGGGACAAATCAGTTTTTAGTAAAGTCTTTTTTCAGTGGTAGAATCAGAGATGCACAGAATCTAAGAGGTGATAGAAAGAAATTTAGAGACTAATCTCATACCTTCATTTTTAAAGATGAGGAAATCTGAAGACATAGAGGGCAATATAGGAGGCAGCAAAGCACAGTGGAAAGATCACTGAGAGTAGTGTCAACAGGACAGATTTAAGTGTGGATTTGCTCACTAATGTGAGCTTAGGTGAATCACTCAGTTCTGTGGGACTTTGTTGTTGTTTTTGTTTTTTTTTTTTTACCTGGAGACTAAGAGTTACAGGTTAGAGTTCTAGGATAGCTCCTAGATCTAATAATCTCTAATTACAAATCAAAGAATTACAAGGCAAAGACTAAAAAGAGAGATAAAGTACTTTAACAAAAAACAAACATACATTTACTATATCTGACAGTATATGCAATATTTGCCACTCTTAAACCCTGCCCCCTGCACAAAACAGAAGGATGTTATCTTTTTTTCTAGGCTTTCTGGGGCCAAGGTTGAAAATTTGGATTACATAGTATTGAGTTGCCTTTTAAAATTTTGTTTCCTTTTGTTTCCTTTTGTTCTTTTCACTACTGTCCATAGTAATCTTTTAAAAAAATAAAGAAAAATATGTATAGCTTCTCTCATTAATTTGAAAATATGCTCATTGAGAGACATATCCAAAAGGAATTTTTTTTTTGAGGGAAGAGAGGGCTAAACTTAAACTTCAATGTTTACTCAGATGAGATGCAGGTGGAAGGTTAAGTAATCACTTAAATAAGTTGACAATTCTGGGTGAATTAGGCCAAAAATCTTTTTTTATTTAATTCAGTAGAAAATAATAGACTCAGTGCTCTATTTTAACAAAGTAGATAGTCAGTCTAACACTCGGGCCTTTTCACTGATAATCAACTTAGTCATGGTGAATTTTTTTCAAGTCCCAAGTTTTTTCTGTTTTGATGATTATATCAATATGAGTTTCCCAGCATACTCAGCAACTGCTGTCCTCTTTCCCATGATAGGGACCTTGTTTCTCTGAAATTTTACTTAAGAGGCAACATGGTACAGTAGGCAGAGGAATGTATTTGGCTCTTATTGTGTCTCTGACACTTATTCATAGAGATTCAGAGACTTAAAGCCAAAGGGACCTCATTGATCATCACCCAGTTTACCTTCCTCATCGTACAAGTAAGGAAACTGAGGCCCAGAAAAGTGACTTCCCTAAAGCCACAGAGGGAGTTAAATGTCAGAGGCAATTTAGTAATGCCAGCATCCATGTGACTATGGGCATGATTTCTCTGAAGCTCAGTTATCTGATCTGTAAAAACTGAAAGTCATATACTTACCACAACCTGAAACCTCCCAGGGTTGTAAGGAAAGAACTTTTCAAACCTTAAAGCACTTTATAAATGATTATTTTAATGTCTTCTCTTTCTCTGAATGGAAAAGCAGCTATTCGTTAATATACATGTTGCCGTTTTCCATCCAGGAGTACCAAAGCCTGTTTCTTCTCCTTTTTTCTCATCAGAGCTTTCTAATCACTTGAAAGAATAGTTTACTGAGAGCCCCCTGATGCACAAATGTTAAGAGAGCTGAAAGACACCTAATATAGAATAGATCAGAGGTCTGTGCCCTGAGGGAGGTCATTTCCTCTGAGTGAGGGATATGTTTCAGGCTGCTAAGAGCAATACTTAAAGTCAGTCTTGTGAAAAGATGTAAAATAGGCAAAGTATGCCATTTAAAAGAGTGTGTTAGCATCTACAGAAAGAACTGTGGGAGTAGAAATTCAGAAGAAAACATATCATTTATCACTTGTTTTTAATGGGTAGGTAACTTAGGGTTTTGGTTTTAAAGGACTGCTCTTTTACAAAAATGAATAATGTAGAAATGGGTTCAAGTTATAATATACATATGTATAACCCAGTGGAATTCCCTTTCAACTTTGGGAAGGAGGAGGGATGAGGGAAGGGAGAAAACAGGAATTATGTAACCATGGAAAAAATAAAAAAATTTTAAAAACTTAATTAAAAAATAATAAAATAAAAATAAAAGAGGGTGTTTGGTGAGGGCAATGCTCAGTCCCATTGAATGAATCTCTAATGGTGGGACTTCAGGCATTTATAAAAGAGAGATTTGGGGTCAAGATAGCCTTTCAGGCAGCCCCAAAGTCACACTATGTATACTGGTGACTATCAAATCAAACTATGAAAGGACAGCCCTAATGCTAACACAAAAGAAAAGGTAACTAGAGGCCAACTGCCTTTATGGTATGGAACTTCAGTAAGAGGTTCTACCTTTCCCCAGATGTCAGCCCTTCTAAGGATCAATCTGGTCAGCTTTCATCAGAACTGGCCAGGTGAGAAAGTAGGAACAAGGAAGAGATCTCACTCTCTCTACACCTAGGGATTCTACCCCAAGTCTTAAGCTAATGGGCATAGTAACCTTCTTCCTCTGCCAAAAGAATTGTAGTCTGTTAGAAAAAAGGTAGGTGGCAGATGGGAGCAGATAGCCAGAAAGGGGAAAAAAGTCAGGATGGTCCAGTCAGTGATGGTCATGAGTTAGGAGAGGAAATATAAGTTTGAGTAGGGAGCATGCAAATACATATTGGAAGGGCAAATTTTTTTAGAATTCACCCCAGGGATTTAAACAAAAATCTTAATTTAGTTATTTCTCTCTCTCTCTCTCTCTCTCTCTCTCTCTCTCTCTCTCTCTCTCTCTCTCTCCTCAAGCTTGGCCCCAACAGAGATTAAAAATGAAAACAAAAAAATGTCCCCCTCCCTTTTTTGCAGAGATGAGGGACTATGTGTGTAAAATTAGATATAATGTCAGATCCAGACTATGTATTGCTTAGTTTTGCTAAGGTGTTTCTTTACCCTCCTTTTAAAAAAATATCACAAAGGATGCTTCTTTGGATAGGAGATGAATATATTTGGAAATCAAGTTGCTATTAAAAACAAAAGATCTTGTTAAAATAAAATAAAACACATGGTTCAGCTTCAACTGTCTTGGATTTAACTCTGTTGTTCTGTCTCCCCAGAACAAAGCTAGTGATCTGGCATATTTCATATCTCCCCTAATGCCAATGAAGGTCATGGGTACCAAAGATTAGGCAGATTGTCTCTGAGACCATAAAGAGGAGGAGGCAAGGTAGAGCATATGATAGGAAAAGGTTGGTCATTATAGCATTCAGTGTTAAGTCTGGGAGAAGGGTCATAGGCTTGTATATCCAACAGAAAAATACAACCAGCATTCATGAATGCAATCAGAATTGGTGGGAGGATAGCTATCATCATACATATATAGACATCAAATAGCTCTCAAAAGGCAGGTACATCATCCCTCTCCTTATATTTCAGAAAGTTTTAAAATTTATTGATGGCAATTGTGAACTAGAACTTTCCTGGTCTGAGATAGTCTTCTAAAGTTTAGGACCTAAACTAAGGAATTCTTAGAATCAGAAATGAGCTTTTCACAAAGATACATCTTCTTTCTACTTTGCATCACATTGTGGTTCTGGCCAACATACCTCAAGGTGATGGAATCATACATTTAGAAATGAAAAGGACCTGGAAATCATCTTGACCTAAATGAAGGATCATTTTACAGATGAGCAAACTGAACATTAAGGAGGTTCAATGACTTTCTTGCTCAAAGTTATAAGGCAGTTTATGTCAAAGCCAGAATAAGAACCCAGATTCTTTGACCTCACACTCAGCATGCTTTCCACTGCAACAAATTGATTGATAGTTTCTAGATACACTATGATGCATTCGTCTCTGTTTTAGGAAGTTTTATCTCTGTGATAGAGCTAGAGAAAGTCCAAAGAAGGGCATCTAAAATATTCCACAGGATAGAGGGATCTCCTTATTGAAACAAATTTTAAAAAAATTAGAGTCCCATCTGGAAAGAAAAAGGCTAAAAACACACATTATTTTCAGTCTATATGATCCTCAGATTAAACACCAATCTTCCCAAATCCCAGAAACAACAAGTACTCCTAGAAGTTAGAAAGGGTTGGTTTAAATATAAATAAAAAGATAGAGAACTTTCAAAAAGAGGTAATATATGCAGTGGATATAATTTCCCTCAAAGGTAATACATGCTTTAAAAAAAAGTAAATACAATAAGGGTCTAGATAAATTCATGTAGCAGTAGGAGCCTTGATACATTAGTAAAGGAAACGGGGGTGTCTAGAGGTATATACCTACTTTTTTCAGTTTGTTTGATAAAGGACAACTGTATCTTCACATAGTATAGCTCATGGCCATAGTCAGAGTTAGGTTACTGTCCTATTTAGACTATTGGTCTGACCTAGTATGACATCTTTTTTTGAAAGGGGAGAGTGGAGATTTTACTTCAAACCCTAACAAACTCACAGTTAAGCCCTGCACTGAGCACAATGCCAGAAAAGAGAAATGAAACAGCATAAAGGAATAGTATACAAATGTAATCTTACACTTTGGTAACACAATATTATTAGAAAGGGAGTGTGTGTGTTTTAACTTTAATAACTTAGTATCAAAGCCATCCATAGTGGTTCCTCTAAATTTGTGTTCCTGTTTAAAACTGTCTTCAAATTTATGTTTGAAGTCACTGTTTATTTTGTTCTCTTGTTTATGCTTTCTTCACTATTCATCAACTTCATACAAGTCTTCCAATATTTCTTGAAATAATTCATATTTGTCGTTACATAGGGCACAACAATATTCTACTACATTCACAGTTGTATGGCATCTTTGTGTGATGAAAATATTTGAGATCTAGGAGTGATCTTAGAGATCGTTAGTGCAACCCACTCATTAGATAAATGAGAAAACGGGGTTCAGCAGCTAAGGGACTTATCCAAGGTTCCCAAAGTTATTGGGTAACCCCAAGGAGTTGAACTCAAGTCTCCAAACTCTTAACTCAATGCAATAAGAAAATATTTGTAAAACTCTTAGCTCAGTGCCTGGCACATAGTAGTTGCTATATAAATCCTTGTTCCCTTTCCTTCCTCCTTACTTTTTTTTTAAGTGTAAAGAATCACAAATAACTCTAGAATGTAAGGGAAGGAAGATTTTTTTCTTAATGTTGAACTTATGAGGACTATATATTATATTTTACATGGAAGGTATCTAAATGTCACTGATAATATAAGGGACTAAGTATTCCTGAAAAACTCAAACGTTATGTGTCATATTTCTCTAAAAGCAATATAAGCTCTTATTTAAACATTGCATCTTCCCCAGGACCTAGTATATTTAATATATGTCTATACAGTCCAAAAAGACCAACTACAGATGTTCTAGGGAAAGCTTTCACATTAAAACAGAATTTTTAAAAGTTAGTACTCCCATCTGGAAAGATATGGGACATTCAGTTTATTGGATCAAGTATTTTCCTACCCTGAATTATGGCACTTAGTTTTCTAAATAGCCAGAATTAATCAGATAATTTTGAACTCTTCATTTCTCTTTGTTGAATGTGGATCCAGCCATCGAGTAAAAGAGTCTAACTCTGGGCAAATATTGGGAATTTGGAATCCAGACCTTTCAGTTAGCCTTCCTATAAATCTGCATGTGGTAAGCTGAAAGAATTTACATTACGTGAACTAACCACAAAACCAGTCAGGCTTTCAGTACCTGACTGCCACATTGCATGAGCATTAAAAAAGAGTGGAATATTTGTGAAAATCACTAATCACCCTAATATCTTGCTGAGAAAAGGATTTTGGAAAACCTTGTGTTATTCTCAAAATAAGTTCATTTTGCCATCACCTAAGCAAGAATCTAAATTTTCTCCCTCCTCCAAAACAACTTTTCCATCTCATTTCCATATTTCATTATCCATATGATCCTAATACTTTTAAAAATTTTCTGGCTTGACACTTTAAAGTCAATTTGGATACCTTGTCCATTCCAACCCGCCATCCTCCCAACCCAATAGTGGCCATGTCTACTTCCATAATATCTTTAGAATTTTAGATACAATTTAGAATTGTATCTTTTTTTCCATTCCCATCACTACCATTATAAATGAAGACCTCTTTACTTTTTACCTGAATACTTGAAATCCCTAGTCTTTCTTTTTCCTGCCACCACCTATCCCCTTCGATCTTTCTAGACACTGCAATGATATTAAATTTCTAATGCATAGTTCTGATCACATTACTCCTCTGCTGGAGAACCTTCAACTGATTATTGTTGCTTCTTAAATTAAATCCAGTCTTCAGCTCAGCCTTAAATGTCCTCTATAATCTGGCTCCAACCTATCTATCTAACATTATCATATTAGGATCATATAATTTAAATCAGTAAGGGATTTAACAGATCATCTACTCTGGAGATTATTAACCCAGAGTCCATGAACTTCTTTTCCTAGTATTTTTAATAACTCTATTTCAATGTATTTTTTACTGTAATCCTTATTTTTAAGACTATTACTTAAGAATTATTTGATTAATACAACTATCATTAAGTTTTAATCATTAAAATAACTAATAATATATAATGTCATATTAATGTGACATATTTGATATCACACCATGTAATATATATTATTTAAAATAGTAATTTAAATTAAAATAATACTTTTTAAGAATATTATTCTGACAATGTATTCATAGGCTTTACTAGACTGCCATGACACAAAAAGGTTAAGAACCCATAATTATAGTTCAACCCTTTAATATTACATCTCATGGAGGATTAACACATTGCCTGTGGTAGTTAAGTAGCAGAGCTATGATTCAAGCCCATGTTCTCTGATTCCAGATCTGGTTTTCTTTCCACCATACTATATCTCCTATACAGAAATCCTAACACTTCAAATAGTTCCACGAATTCACCCCATGCTTCCTACTTTTTTTGCTCGTGATATTCCAAGCACATTCCAATGTTTTCTCCTCTCTGCCATGACCATCTGTTAAAATCTTAATTTCTAAGTGTGTATCCCAGGGAGCATCCCCTTTTACTTTTGCCCTAAGAGAAAGGAGAAGGATCACAGGGAATATATCCCCAGTGTACGCCAGCACACCTGGTCCACCCTCTATGGATACCCATGCTAACCAAAAATTTAAGATTCATTTCAAATGATACCATATTCATGAAGTCTTTCCTGAATCTCATGACCCCAAATCCTTTCCGTTTCCTGACACCTTTTTGTGCACATGGTTAATTATACTCTCTCATGATCCTTATGGTGTTCATAAGACCAAAGAGCTAACAAGGACTTTAGAGATTTAGTCTAATACCTTCATTTTAACAGATGGGGAAATTGAGCCACTGACCTATTAAGCAATTTGTCCAAAGCTAGCTTAATATAAGATTTTTTAATGTCATTTCTTTCTCCTCCCTTTACTCTTTCCTATTACAAAGTAATAACCTCTATGAAGTTAGAAACTTTCTTTATTCATCTTTGAGTACTCCCAGTTCATTGCTTGTAAGACAGCCTTAATAAGTATTTGGTGAATGGGATGGACCTAAATGGGGCCACTTAAATGAGGCCAAGAACATTTTCAAATGTCATGAGTTGTTGCCAGGTAGAGAAATGATTATCTTCCTAGATAATCAACTTTCTTTTAAGGATCTCAAAGAACTTCAGAGGAATTATCAGCTTCTAAATAATTGTGCATCTATATTTGCCTTTTCATAATACTTTGCACATAGTAGGCACTTAATAAATATTTGTTGAATTAATATTTTTTGTTTACCACATTAAAAATGAACCGCATCTACAGATGATTGTGTACTATGTATGTATAATGGTTCATTTCCTCCAATCTTTGGGAAAAGGTTATAAGCCTCAAATCCTCTCAGGAATTCCTATGGGAGTTAGGCAAGGAAGAGCAGTAGAGTCTGGCCCCGTAGTTTAGATATGCACTGCATTTATGCCCATCATTTATCACATCATTTATACATGGGAGATCATTTAAAACAGGTCCTATTTAAAGTCACTTTGCATTAAGTGGAAACTGTTTTTAATGGGCTGTGTTGTATAAAAGATGACAATAGTTTTAGTTAGATGAAGCAATGGCCAGTGTGGAATATTGTTTAAATCGCAGATGGCAATGCATATCAGTTTGATTTTTGGCTAAAGAAAAAAAAAGTGGCAACTCCTAAATTATTTTATTCAGTATATGGCATAAATTAGCCAAAGCAAAAAATAAAACTGAAATCCTTATGGTGCTACAGGAATTCATCATATCTTTGTCTCTCACAGCTTGGTCTAGTGACCTATAATCAGAACGCCTCTATCCAGTCCTTACACTTTGGTTGCCACTAAGGACCTGATTATCTATAAATTTATGGGAATCTGCAACAACTGGCGTTTCCCTCCTGATAATGTTTTCTGACACATATCAGGAGACTCAGCTGATCTGTTAGGGATTATGTACACTATCTGCAGTGTACACAGGCAATAAGTAGACAGAAGGTCCATTTGAGACCTTTAGCTATAGAGAAGCATGTAAGGAAACTGGTTTCCATAGTAACATGCCCCACAGCTGTAGTTAGTATAGGAAAAATAGTTTTATGATTATTTCAATGAAGTTTTACCTTTTGTTTTCAAACCTGGCTCCTCATTGTAGGTTTTTCATAGTCTAACTTCTAATGGGCTACAGAGCTGCCACCCTAGTGACTACAAGTTTCAAGGCCTTAGTCAGGGCTTGGGGGTGGGTGGTTATCCTTTCATTAATGGGAATTTCCAGAAGTTTGGTGCTCAGATCCAAAGGGTGGGTGGAGAGCAAGGACGACAAAAGTGGCTTTGGCCCCCTGTTTCCCCAGGGGGGTGGGGTGGTATCTTCTTTCCACCTGTACCTCAGGGCCACTCCCTCTCCAACACCACAGTACCAGTCACTTTGGGACAAAGAGAAGTCTAGTCTGAGAGAAGGGGCCACAGACAGCAGCTGAGATCATTGCCTCCCTCATTGCTGAAGAGTTTCCTTGCTTCAAGAAATCCTCCTGCCTGACATGAGTGTGGAATTCATTAGTTAACGCAGTTCACCTGTGACAGTGATGGTGGTGACAGGTAATTTCGAGCCTTGATTCTTTTTTTTTCCCCAAACCCTCTGCAGTAGGGCTCTTGATATACCATTGAATTTGTACCAGGCTGTATAGACTTCGAAAATGATCACTGGAGAGGTTGCATAGCCCTCTATACAAAGCTGGGAGCTTTTAAAAGGAGAAGCAGAGGGTATTGACACACTCAGGTCAGAAATAGATTTTTGTTTCCTTTGTCAGTACCAACTTACAGCAGCACCCTTAAATCCAGAATCATACAGATCATGAAGCTGAAAGGAACCTTAGAGGGCTACCCCAACTAGATTGCACTTCTGTTCCCAGATATGGCATGTATAGGCTGCTAGAGTTTTGGTTACATACTGACTTTCCTCATTCACTAGCAGTAACTGTCCCACCAACGAAATGATTTAAAGCTCTTGATTCTGAATGGCAAAAGAGAGTATACTTTAATTTTTTTAAACCCTTACTTACAGTACCCAGTACTGTGTATTGGCTCCAAGGCAGAAGAGTGGTGAGGGTAGGCAATGGGGGTGAAGTGACTTGCCCAGCGTCATACAGCTGGGAAGTGTCTAAGGCCAGATTTGAACCTAGGATCTCCTGGCTCTAGGCCTGGCTCTCAATACACTGAGCTACCCAGCTGCCCCCTAGTTTAATTTTTTTTTTAAATCAGGTAACTTGTGCCTATTACTTTCACATCTGTAATGACTGGTCAAGTCTCTCTGTTTCTCTCTGCCTCTCCCTCTGTCTTTTTTCTCCATCTGTCTCTTTTTTCTGGTTCTGCCTCTGTCTCTCTGTCTCCGTCTCTCATTGGAATTGATCGGGGAGCTCATAATCAATATGACAAGGCTTCCTATCAACTTGATGAATTTATGAGGAGTGGAACTTTGTTAGGTCTTTAACTTCCATGGCGATAAAGAGACCCACATGTGCCCTAGTCCCATTGTTCCCAAGTCACTGGGACTATCAAAGCTGAAAACATCCATGCTCAGGACTCTAAGTCTCTGATTCTCATTTTAAAAAAGGAATCAGAAAGACACTGGGAGTTCCAGCAGCTCTTCTTCCAGCCCTGCTGGTTGGAGATTCAAGCAAATACAAACCATTGGCTCTGTTTATTTTGCAAGTTGTCATTTTCTGCTCCTGGGATAAGAAAGGGAGAAATTCACCTCCCACCCCTTACCACTGGCATTGGCTGCACTCAAGTCCGGAAGACTAAGGGAAGAGAAAGACTGGAATTGGGACTGGATTTGGATTTCATTGGTTTAAGAAGCCTCCAGCAAGAACTTCTGGAGTTTATTAATTTAGGCCAGCCTCTTTTCTGCATTTTACATTCTTAGAGAACCGAACCTAGAGAACTGAAAAATTAAGTGTCATACAACTAGTATCTGTCAAAAAGTTAGGATTTAACTCTGATCTTTCTGCCTCTAAAAGTTAGTCTTCTCTATCAACTAAGCCATGATACTTCTTGAAAGAGAAGAAAGTACAGGAAAAGAAAGAGTAAAAAGGATGGGTTGTTTCACAGCTCACTCTTATGAGGAGAGATGCTGCTTCTCTGAATAAAGCATGTTCTTGATTCCAAGTACCCAGTCATCTTGCAGGCAGCCCCAGTCACTGAAGACTTATGGAACAAGTACATTGTATCCTCAGAAAGGAACTAGGAAGCTATTTATCCCCAAAAAAGAAGTACCCTTGCAAAAATATTAATGCCCTGTAATCTTGTCAAATGGATCTGGGGCTTCCTGGTTACACTTTAAAAAACAAAAGCAAGCAATCAAGCAAACAAACAAAAACCCCTCTTACTTTCTTCCTTAGTAGCAATTCTAAGACAGAAGGGCAAGGGCTACACAAACAGGGTTAGGTGGCTTGCCCAGGGTTGCACATCTAGGAAGTGTCTGAGGTCATATCTGAATTCAGGTCCTCTTGATGCCAGGCTTAGGGTTCTGTCTACTATGCCACCTCACTGTCCCTCTGTTTGCACTTTTAATCCAATAAACATTTATAAATACCCACTATGTACCTGGCAACCCCCTAGCCATCAGAAGAGGGGAAAGGGGCAAAAAATAAAACAAATCTAAATTCTCCCTGCCTTGAAGAAATTTATATGTACACAATGTATATATTTTAAGTGAAAAAAAAAAGAAAAAAACAATTTCAGGTGGTAGAAAATAGTAAAAATTGAGGCACCAGGAAAAGCTTCATGTAGAAGGTGGTACCTGAAATGAATTATAAAGAAAGTTAGGGATTCTCAGAGCAACTAGATGGCACAGGAGATAGAATTTTGGGATTAGAGGGAAGAGTTATCTTCCTGAATTAAAAAACATTCTCAGACACTTACTAGTTCTGGGACCCTGGGCAAGTCACTTAATGCTGTTTTCCATAGTTTCTTATCTAGAAGTATCTTATCTGAAGTAAAGAAAACATTCATTCCAGGTATGGGGAACAATCTTCCTAAGGGCAAAAGACAGAATTTCATGTGGAATAGTTAATAGGACTAGGTTACTGTTTCAGAGATTATGTGAAGGGAAATAATAAGAATCATCTTTAGACGATTGAGCTAGAAAGTAATTAAGACTCAGAGTGACACTACAACTACACTATTATTGCTCTAGAGCAACAGTAGGCAACCTTTTTGGCCGTGAAAGCCATAAATGCCTGCGGAAGGAGGAGGATGGAGGTAAAAGGCGCTGGAATATGGGGCGGGGGCTGAAGGGCCCCCTGCCTGGGGTACATCCTGGGGTTCTGCCAGGACTGGCAGGTCGGGAGGTGCCAGAGCCCTACTTTGCTGACCCCTGCTCTAGAGGCAGCAGGATAAAGGAAAGATCTAATTCTAATCTCTCCAATTATCATGGCAGTGGGATCTACTAGAAGGAATCCTTGATTTTAAGCCCAAGGATTTAGATTTGAGTTAGATTTGAATCCAGCCTCTAATTTTTTTTTTAATTGTGACTTCCCTGATCATCAGTCTCTTTATCTGTAAAATGGGGAATATATATATATATATATATATATATATATATATATATATATATATATATATATTACTTCCTTCACAGAATTATCCTGAGACCAAGATGAAGTAATATGTGTAAAGAGTGTTGGAAACCCTACAACATTGTATAAAGGACAACAATATTACCTTGGGAAAATTACTCATATTTTCTGAGATTCAGCCTCCTTATATGTAAGATGAAAAGTACCTTCCTCTCTACCATATGGACTTTTTTTTTTCTTTTAATAAACCCTTGTACTTCGGTGTATTGTCTCATAGGTGGAAGATTGGTAAGGGTGGGCAATGGGGGTCAAGTGACTTGCCCAGGGTCACACAGCTGGGAAGTGGCTGAGGCCAGGTTTGAACCTAGGACCTCCTGTCTCTAGGCCTGACTCTCACTCCACTGAGCTACCCAGCTGCCCCCTCCATATGGACTTTTAAATGAAAATCAGAAGTAATAATACATGGCCTAAAGTTATACAATTAAATCAATATTTAGATATTCTCATTCCAAGTCCATTATTCATTCCAATATGGAAAGGTGCTAGGTATATCTCATAGTAGCAGGTCTTCCCTCTTGCCTGAAATATACTCCTTCTTACCTCTGTGAGAATCCTTCCCTATTTTCAAGACATATCTGAAGTATTACCCATATGAAGCCTTTTCTGGGCCATCCCAACTGCTTGTGTCCTTCCTCTCAAATTACCTTGTATGTAACTATGTTTTGTGTAGAGGGTCATATATTTTATAATTTTTTCATATAAAACTCCTCACCCGCCCCCCTTGTGAGTGGGATAGAACAATGGATACAGGGCTGGGCCTGGATTCAGAAACATCTATGTTCAAATCCAGTGTCAGACACTTACTGGCTTTGTGAACCTGGGCAAATTATTTAACCTCTGTTTGTCTCAGGTTCCTTCTTTATAAAATGAGCATAATAATAGAACCTATCTGCCAGGTTTACTCTGAAGAAGAAATGATATATCTGTATAATGCTTTATAAGTCCTAATGCACTCTATAAATGCTAGTTATTATTTAGTGTTGTTCAATCATTTTCCTTCACGTCCTCCTCTTCATGACCCCATTTGGGGGTCTTCTTGATAAAGATACTGTAGTATTTTGCCATTTTTTCTCCAGCTCTTTTGGAGATTAGGAAACTGAGGCAAATAGGGTTAATCATGAGGGTTAAGTGACTTACTAGAATTACAGAGCTATTAAGTGTCTGAGACCAGATCCGAATTCAGAAAGATGAGTTTTCCTGATTTCAGCCTGGCACTCTATTCACTACTCCACCTAGCTGCCCTAGTTATAATGATGATGATGGTGATGATGATGATGATGATATCTTTGTACTTGAATTCCCAGCACCTAGCACAGTGCCTGGCACATAACAAGTACTTAATAAATACTTACTGATTAATTGATTGATAGCAATACCTTATTTTTGGCACTTTGGATTATCTCTAGGATCCTAGGACCTCCTCTAATTCTTCCATTCAGTGATTCTTCCATTCTGTGTTTTCTCCCCTATCTTTCAGTCACTGCTTTGGTAACCTGCACCAACCCAAATCCAAAATAATGCCTCATGAGAAGCCATGATTATTGAAGTTAGTTATTGTGACTAGCCACAGTGTTCAGTGTCACAAATTCCAGCCTGGAAATTGCTCATGCAGATGCTATAGCCCAAACTACTGAAGACCCAGAAAAGGAAGGTCTTACTCCCATAATTTTTGGCACTGTGAAATGGATAGACATCAGAAACAGATCTGATTTTTCTGTGGAAACGATATTAAAAAAGAGATATTACCATCCCTTTGGAACATGGGGTATTTTTTTCTGATTTGCAGTTGAAAATCTCTATATGTCGCCTCTTCCATAGAATAGAGGAATTGAGAGCAGACGCTCTTATTTTTCCATTTATATCCTTAGCACTTAACATAGTATTTTGCACATAGCAAGTGCTTAATAAATGCTTTAGTCAGTCATTCATTCAATCCAGTAAAATCACTCAGAAAAACAATTTTTTTCGAGAAATTTCATTTCATTTCAAGAGACAGTTTCTCCTTCTTCCTTCCCTCTTTTTAGTTTGGCTTCTTTGAAGGAATTGAACATAACTCTCTAGAGTTCTCTAATTTTCCAAGACAGACATCAAGAGGCAAACTCTTCAAAAATTGTGTTGCTTCATTGATTTGTTAAGGGGACAGCTGCATCTGCCTTCAATGTAGCCTTCATTGCTCATGATAACTTGGCAAGGAAATATGTAAGGGATCATATTGAATTCATCCACAATGTCATCACCCTCCAAAAGGAACAGGCCTAGTTATTCATCTATAATACTTGGGGCCAGTGGTAAGGAAAGAAAGCATTCTGATTCTTCCCTTGTCTGAAGGATTGACATCAATATAGGTGAAAGAATGGGGAAGAAGTGTCTCAGAAGGAAACAACTTCAACTTCATTCTTGGTCATCATCAAAGACCTTCCCCTGGTCCATAAAATGTTCATTGAGGAGAGTTTGGGGAAAGGATTTGGCCTGAATGGGAGTTGCACTTTTCTTCATTCATCTGGACATGTCAAAAAGAGATTGTTTCTAGGAACCATGTAAAAAATATATTTCTCTTACTATATGAGTTCTTTATCTCTATATACACATATCTCTAAATGGTTTGAAAATGTCTCATTTGGCTCTAGTTGTAAAACTTGATTTATTCAAGGAAGGAGCATTGGACGTCTTATACTGTGAAGAACGGCTTCAGGGTGAGGTTTAATAGTCAGGGTGGTTGCTGGACATTGTTAGGATTGTGGAAGTGGTTAAGGGTAAGACATGACTATTCACTGTGGAGATATTAAGTTGGAAGTGGGATAGACTGAAGAACAACAAGGAATTTGGCATTTGAGTAGCCTGGAGGACGAGCTGGAAAATAGGAAGAGCTGTGGCCAGAAAAGCAAAGGAAATAAGTCCAAGAAGGAATTTGAAGATGAGACAGGCTAAACAGATGAGAATTGGAGATGTACCAGTCTTCTGAGTTCTATATTGAATTTACTAAATCATGGTATTTCAGGAAGTAAGTAGCTGGAAAGAAAAGGCAGATAGGATAAAATTGAGATGTCACATATCACATGCAGAAGCTTGACTTTATGGTCTTCAGCATGGTTTATAATAATCTTTATTTATTTTTAAAATCTGTATATAAAGTCAGATGAAGTAAAATTTAGATTTTCACTATCTATACAGATTTTTTTAAAGTCCCATTTGCATGCATGCAAAAAAACCCAAACAATTGAAGTAGCAACTGTGCTTTAATTATCCACATTAAATAAGAGCAAATATGTGGTTCATTGTCCTTAAATGACAAAGACAGTAGTTCCACCTTCTGAACCTCCACCTTCTGAACACTTCTGTTCAGAAGGTGGAACTACTGTTGTGGGTCTGCTTCTCTGACCTCTTATGTATCTAACCAATGTAGGTTCTCACTATATATGAGTAAGGAAAGAAAAGGAATATTTGAGTCCTGTATTCTAAAGCCTGAACTAAGTATCTGTTTATTTTTATTTTGAAACAGTTTTTAATGTCAGTTTCAGTTTAAATGATAATATGTATTTATTATTTATATAATGTTTCCAGAGTTGTTGTTTTTCCTCAAAGGGGTATTCCTGGAAAAATGGTTTAAGTAAGGAGAAGAGAGATTGGTAGAAGAGAAGCTGATATACCAAAAGTACCATGCAGAAAAGAAAGAAGAAATGAAAAGAAGAAAGTAAGGGACAAAGAAGAGATAAAGATAGGGATAGAAGAAATTTGATGGGGTGAGGGCTTTGGAATAATCTGAATTTAGCTAGGGGGGTTATGTGGACTCAATGAAGGGAGAAAATCAGGAAGAGAGGTAGGATAGCTTTTTGATAGCCACTCTAAAAGTAAAGAGAGGGAGAGATGAAAAGAGATTTTAAAGGAAACTATATTTTATCAGTGGAAATATACTCAAGCCCTTGAAAATGAATTTCAGAAAGACAACTCCATTTCTGCTGGAAAAATTAAACAGGGATCTTTGGGGGAATGGAAAAAAGCCCATATATTTCTGTAAATTAAATACCTCTCATGTACTTGCCTTTCAGTGAATCTTCTGGGTGTTTGGGTCCAGTAAAACTCCATTTTGTCTTCTCTTCCTTTAGGTGAGTCCTTTCTAAGTTGATCTTCACTTCACCATGATGCTGTTAAAACAACCTCATCCTTCAATGAAACAAAGCCTGAGCCAACGTCATTTGTTTTTGATAAATAGCTTAATAGCAAAACGTAATTTTGTTCACAAACATTCTTTAGCCATTCCCTCATGAGATTTATTTCCAAGCTCGTAGGCTTGATTCCCATACACCGTATTATAACAAACTCATCAATAAAAGAATTACCGAAACGTTTGTCTTGAAATTCCCAATTCTGTACTAGTTTGCTTTCCCCAGGTGACTAGAATCATCTCACCTGGTACTGGACTCAAGCCGGGAGACTTCTAATGTGTCAGACTTGTAGGGACACGTCTTGACCTATGGATCCAATAAGACAAGGCAGCCTTTCCCCCTTGCCATTCAAACATTATTCCACAATGCTGTCATCACACAGGGCGATGTAAGGCAGAAAATTCAAAATACAGTTTGGAAATTCACTGGCTATTTTCCACACAGTGCTTTCAAGGGCCTCTCTTAATTGAGCTTACAGAAACTCACATGGATTCAGCTTTAATCCAATCAGTACTAGGCAGCACGTCTTTCAACATTTAAAAAATATTTTTTTCTAATTGCGGTTGTGCGATGGAAGTCAGTGAATCAGAAATAGGCTTAAATGAAAACCATCTCAGGTTGTTCTACACTTTAACCTTACATCTGTGCCTAATTAGGATGCTCAATTTCCCTAAACTCAAGTCATAAAAATGGAAGTAATCTGTGGCCTGTTTGTCAGTCATTATAGGGCAGCAGCCCTGCAAATCAAGTCAGGCTCAAATGCACAAGCCCTTGTTCTTACATGGTCACAGAGGGGAAAATGAGGGATGTTATTGTGCAGTAGGTAGGAGGGGAATTGGGAGAAAATTTCACAAAGGAAAGTCTGTGCAAAATGACCTGCACATTGGGAATGTGACTGAGCCTTTGGGGGAGGGGAGCATATTAATGTGGAAAACATATGTGATTATTTGGAATCCTCTTTTTGGACCATAAAATGACTTGAAGGAAAAAGTCTCTAGAGACCTTATTCTCACCCACAGAGCAGGCAGCAAATCCTTCCTAATCATGACAAGTCACTGGAAGGAGGAGTCAGCCCACTCAGATTCACCCAAGGTCACTGAGTAAGTTCTCTACAGTGTTGGGAATGAGACAAACCCGAGTTCCTGCTCCCACATTCTATTCACTAGAGAGAATTCAGTCTCTCCCAAACTTCCTGGCAGTTCTTAGATTTAAGTTGGTGTGATTCTGCTAATACTGAATGCAAGAAGGATGGAGTCACTTGGCTTTCAGCGCTCAGCAAGTCAGGACTTTCTCAAAGAATGCACTGGGATGGAATACTAGTCATTTGGGGAACTTAGTCCTTTAAAATGCCTAGTCAGAGTTGGGAAAATAAAGGGAAGACAGGACGTAGACAGAATGAAGACAGAACAAGACTTTGTCTTTTGATACTTCTCTACCCCTCAAAAGCATTTCTTAGATTTCTCAAAGACTGATATTTAAAGTCCTTCCAGAAATCAGTTTTCTGTGACTTCATGGACATGGATAATCTCTCTGAATTTAAGTGATCCTCGAATGACAAACAATTGATACTCCAGGCCTTTATGATTTGGTTTGACCTGGCAGAGTTTTTACTTCCTCTGGATAAAAAGGTTCTCCGGTTGAGAAAGTCAGGGTCACCTCCATGCCACAGTGAATTACAGGAGTAATATTTCCATAGAGGATTCTAAACACACCAGAAAAAACCCCCAACAATAAAAATGTTTATTAGTCAACCTTCACACACACACTAAACCCTACTCACAGTTATCATTACATTATTTTTCTAAGTGCCCAGGAGCCATATGAAATATTACAATAAGTTGACTTCTGGTTGCTGGGCTTACCTTACAGTTTTACTTAAAAAGGTATTTTTATATTATAGTGTTCAATCACTTGTGAGGGAATTCTTTGTACTAAAATTGGAGATGGAGTAATAACCTTGGACAAAGGTGATTTTGAGGGGCAGAAGTTTAATTAAAAAATAAAATCTGAACCACATTGTTTGGTTTCTAATCTGAACCAGTGCTCAAAAAGATGAAGCAATTTGCTCAAGCTCACAAATCTACTAATAGATGCCATGTATATGTGTGTATATCCATGTATGTATGTAAACATATAATGCATATGTGTGTATGCATATATAAAATATAGTGTGTATTTATATATTCACACATACTATGTATCATGGGGTTTTCTCAGGATCATTTGAGTAAGAATCAAAGAATTAAATGAGTTGTAAAAGTACTCCAAGATATATATCCTGTACACATGTAATCGGTGATGAGGATGAGGATGACTGTGATAATGGTGATGCTGGTGGTGGTAGCAGCAGCAAAAGGCATATATTCCTTGACCAGGATGAAAACAAGGTGAATTTTAGCCATCGCAAACTTAAGCACAGGGTTGATAATTTCTTAGTGATTATCTTAAAATGTTAGGGTGTTATGCCTTGCTAACCCAAATAGTTCAAAGAGAAAAAGTCATTGTATATCTACCCTTAAGAGTATAGTATAAAAGCCTTGGTCTTCAAGGATTTTAGTAACTTGCTATGTGTTGATTGATGCATAAGGTAAGAATAGAGAATAGATTCATGCTTTCATTGATATATGGGACTCCTGAATGAGAAAACACCCTCTGTTCTAGCGGTTTGGTATCCTCTCTGAAAACAAGTCAGAGAGTTGCCTAGAGGGAAGGTGTCAAACATGAAGCCTACACACTGCTTTTGTAAGATAGTCTTTTCTATCTGTAAAGATCTTCCTAGCCCCTACCTCTTAGAATCCCTAATTTTCTTCAAGACATAGCTCAAGTGCCACCACCTACATAAGGACTTTCTAGACCTCCCTGCTTATTAATGTTTTCTCTCTCTTGAAATTATTTTGTATCTGTTTTGAGTGACAGGTTTAGACCTCACATAGAAGAGGCTATGGCAGAAGTGCCCTCTACTCAGATTTGGAACAGACGAAGACATTCTGTAACTGGTTCTGGTTGGCTAATAATATGATTAAGGGATGGCTGCTGGTTGGCTACATAGCTGAAACTGGGGTGCATTTCAAAGGTGCTGACCAATCAAGGAGAGGGTATTGATGGGATTCTTTTTCTCTTTGGTAGTTCTCCTCATCTGAGGCTAACATATAGCCATATATATGTGTGTATGTTTCTGTAATTATTCATAACATAATATGTAGCCCCTGATTATGAATCTCTTTAATTATTTGTGTTTTATTCTTTCATGTTTTAAGTACAGTAGTATAAAAAACATCTATAAACTTTGTAAACTTCAAAAAGTCAGAATGGTGAACCATCAGAAATCCAGGAAACAGAGTCCATGCCAAGTTTTGTGACCAAGTGACCCAACATTGAGGCCCTGGGGAATGACCTGAGGGTCCTGAGGGACCCACCAAAGTGGATCTGAGACAAAGACTTATCTTGGGGCTATGCAGCATTTTAAAGTGAACTTGGAGGGGCCAATGCTTTGTAGACACTTCCTAATGACTGAATCCACTGTTTCCAGGGATTGATGGAGTAAAGGGGAAAGTCTGCTCCCCAGGAATTTGGGGAAAGAATTCTTGCATTTTTGTTCTTGTTTTGTCCATGCAGTAAATATCCCTTTGTAAAAGTTAATTGATGTTGATTGGTTAGGTAGAACTGTGGTACTAATCATTGGTGGTAACAGTGAAAGGAATATACTTGAATGAGAGTTTAGAACCAAAGCTTTAGAGAAAAATGTCCCTAACTCCTCAGGGTATCCTTAGCACCCTTAGCTGGAGATTTAGCCAGCTACACTCTGGGAGAATTAGTCCAGAACATTGCTATATTTGTATTTGTACATATTTTAATTCCCCAGTAGACAATAAGCTTCTTGAGGGCAGGGGCGGCTTCATTTTTAGTGTCCTCACCATTATTAGAAAGCCTGGAAACATGATAGGAACTTAATGCCTATTATATGAAATTGAATAGTAAATGGCAGAAGTAGGATTAGAATTCATGCCTTTTTAACACCCATTCTACTGATTTCTCTACTATTTTATACTCATATTAACATCTGTAGCTCTGATTCATTTGCAGATAATAATGTCCAAAAACCACATAAAGCAGTAGATAGAGACATTACCTTGAAATCAAGAAAATCTAGGTTGAGGTGCAGCTTCTGACACACATGATATTTGACAAATCACTTAATGTTTTAGTGTCAGAGGCAAGTATCTAAGACTCTAAGTTATATAGCAAATGGCTTTCTGCATTCCTTTATTTATCAGAAATTCCCTATACCAATAAAATCACTGGTCCAGTGTAAAAATAATAGTAATTTTACATTGTTCATTTGCACACAAAGTCACATTGTTTCAGAGCAACAGAAGGAGCCTATATGAGCTATGGAAAATATTCAATTTGTTATGCCATAGATATTAACACTTCAACCAGAGAAGTAGAAAGTTCAATTCCAACCTTTACCTTTACCTTTTAAAGTATATGAATTGAATCTAGGCATATATTGGTGCATATTGCAGAGAATAGACATAGAGTGCACCATCTATAAAGTCTGAGGCCATAAAGGTATATGGGCATTCTTCTGGTCTGGCTGAAACTCTCAAGACTTTAGCTATTTGGTTCAATCAGTATCTCATCATATCCTAAATGGACTGTATGAACTGAACTAAGCTAGACTCTCATTCTGAGAAAATCAGCAAAACCTTCCACTGCTGCCACTTTCAATCACTGAGTGATGCTATGTCTTGAAAATGACCATTTAACCATGTCAGGGGGTTTCTTTCCCTTCCCACATCTCAGGGGAAAGCATGAAAATTATGAACACGATTTTGGAGAGAGATGAAAAAATAACATTTGGTCTCCAAGAAATTCTTCTCAACATCCTCTCAGGGAACTGCATTGAAACATATCACATGAACCATTTCATAGTATGGTTAGTACACAGTGTGCTCCTGTGCCAAACTATAAGTCATAGAGATTTGAAAACTCTCCAGGTCATTGTTCATGCCTGGGTAGTGACCCTGAACTGTAACAAACTACAAACTGGCTAGAAGCTAGAGCCTTACATCCATCCTACAAACCCAAGAGTTTGACACTGGTCAGTTTCCTCCTCTCAGTAGTGATGTGAGATACCTCTAACATCCTCTGTACTTGATAGGCTAAAGAGGGAGGAAATGTAGGGAGGTAGGGGATAGGTTCTGAAGGGCTTTGAATGTTGTTAAGATTAAAATTCTCTGGAGACTGTATTTTAATTTATAATTATTTATTAAATAATAAGAGTGGGTCAGAGAGGGGAAAGGCAACAGCCGCATGTGGCCAGCTATTCCCTTGACAAGCCTCCTCCCACTACTGGCTGTGCCAGACCCACAGGTTCACCAGGGCATTCTCCTGGGCAGCCCCAAGCCCAAAGATGTGTGTGTGTGTGTCCCGGGGCTCTAGCTAATGCTAACTCAATGTTGCCACCCCTATCCCCTCAACCAGCCAATTGCATGGCTACTTTAAGGCTGAACCAATGTGCTCTCCTAGATATCTCTTTTCTTCCCTCTCCTCAGTTCCCAGCAAAAGAGCCAGACTTTCTTTCCCAAAACGAACTCATACATTCAGTGACGTTACCTACCTGGGTCTCTTTGATAGGTTGGACTTAACCTCAGTCCAGGTCAGAGACTGGTCTTCCGGAATCCAGGAGTCACGTAGGACAAGAGGCAAGTGTCTTTCAGGTGCCAGGGTGCCTCAAGATTTCTGGTATCCTCCCAGAGTGCAAATACATCTCCCTTATATAGATAAGTTTCAAGCTTTGTCCTTAACTCAATCAGAAGATGGGTTTGAATAACAACTCCATAAGAACAGAGTTAAGAATAGTAAGACTTCACAATATCAAACAGATCATTTTGTCTTTTATACTGGACATTTGCAGTGAAGCACAGCAGATATTTTTTTCAAATTAACATATACTTGGAACTCATATACCATTTCTAGTCAAATTAAGATTGGTAGGAGGGCAGGTCCCTGTTTTGCTCTTAAACTTCAGAAGATTTCCTTTAAAGCAGAAGTTTTTAACCTGGGATTCACAAGTCTTCAAGTAGTCTACAAATAGATTTCAACTGACCCTCAAAAATGAATAGAAAATGTATTACTTCATTGTTTTCACTAATCTCTAATTGAAAGTTAGCATTTCTTTCAATTATTTAACACATTATTTTGAAAAGGTGATCATAGGCTTTAGCAGGTACCATCTCAAGAATAGATCAGTTCAGGGAATAATACTTTGGAATATTTTACTACCAGTGATTACTTTAAATGTATGCCTTAAAGATGCAAATCTATTCAAAGAAGAAAAAAGCATGTTGAGTTTATTAAATCATAATTTATAATAAAGAATTCAGAAAGTGAATGAGCCAATATCTATTTAATGATTCTAGAACTATGTTGCAGAAGGAGTGACATAT
The DNA here is from genome assembly GCF_016433145.1 of Gracilinanus agilis. Taxonomy (NCBI): domain Eukaryota; kingdom Metazoa; phylum Chordata; class Mammalia; order Didelphimorphia; family Didelphidae; genus Gracilinanus; species Gracilinanus agilis. Next base: position 479,463,778 of record NC_058132.1, read on the forward strand.
GTGGCCCCACATGCTGGAGGAGGTTCCTCCCTTCCCCCTCTCCACTGCACCACAGGATGTTTTTCACAAGACTCACCATCTGTCCAGCCACCGAGTGTGAACACTTTCTCCCTCTACTGTTTGGGGTAATGCAAAGGAGCTCACAGGCAGCTTGAAGTTACAGTTTGGGCATATGATCTCAAAAAGGTTCGCCAACACTGCTACATGTTTCAGAATATAGCAAAACTCTCTAAAACAAATCCTGTGAAAGTAATAAAACAGTTGAAATTTGGGACTACAATGGGAGTATATATTTTTTTATGAAGTTCATTATATTTAAATGTTCATTATCATTCTAGCTTTTGCATTTTTGCTTCCTAAAATGTTTTATGAGATCTTTTTTTTTAAGTATGAGAAATATGAAGGAATTTTCAAATGAAAATGGAGCAAGGCAGCTAGGTGGCTCAGTGGATTGAGAGCCACGATTAGAGCCAGGGGGTCCTGTGTTAAAAATCTGGCCTTACACTTCCAAGCTGTGTGACTCTGGGCAAGTCACAACCGCCATTGCATAGCCATTACTGCTCTTCTGCCTTAGAACCAATGCATACTATTGATTCTAAGATGAAAGGTAAGGGTTTAAGAAAATAAATAAAATGAAAATAGAGCATATCACATTCTTGTCCCCAACAAAGAATTACTCTTTTATGGAGAGATACATTTTCCTTCCATCTTACCCAACCCCAAGAACTCTTCCTACAGAAAATATACATCAGTTTCTTTAGCTTTAAATTTATTTGTTTGTTATATTAAAATACCTAGTTAACTCCCTTCCTCCCCTCCTCCCCATTAGAGAAGGCATCATTTGAATGTATATATAAAATATATATATTGACATATATATTTTTATATATGTGTATATGTATACATATATATAAAACTAATTCTTACTTATTTCTATTTGTCAGTTGTTCTCTGGAGATAGACATACATGAGTTACTCTCCAAATAATATTTCTGTTGCTGTATATGATGTTCTCTTAGTTCTACTTATTTCACTCTTCATAATTTCATGTAGGTCCTTCCATGTTTTTCCAAAATTAACATGCTTGTTAGTTCTGATAGAGCAGTAGCATTCCATTCAATCATATGCCACAACTTGTTTAGCCATTTCCCAACTGATGGGCATCCCTTCAATGTCTAGATACCATTCTCTTTTTTAATCATGACTTTCCATATTAGAATAGGTATTATTAAATTAATATTATATTTAGTTGTTTAATAATCATTTAATTATATTGATATATAATTAATATAATATTAATGTCAAATCAATACTTCTAAACTATAAAATGAAGATAATATTAGAACCTGCCTTACAGGGTTGTTATGAGGATCAAATGTGATAATATTAGTAAAGTGCTTTGCATAGTAATTAGCACAGAATAAATATTTAATAAATACTCAGTGTCACCCCCCCACCCTTCCTCCCTTCCACCCTTCCTTCCTTTCCTCCTCCATTTCTTTCCTCTAGACCTAGGTAAGTCATCTCTCTGGACTCACAGGAGTTTCTCCCTCTCCAACCAGAGAGAGCAGTAGAGGGCCACACAGTTAAGTCTCTACAGGGTTCCCCCCCTAGATGGTGCTAAAGAGCAAGGCATACAAATCCACCCAGCTTGACTTCAAAGCTCAGAGGGATTGTTTCCTATCAATCAGCTCCCAACATCATAGCTCTCTTCCAATCTAATCAGCTCCCAGAGAAGCTGCAGATCCTATTTTTTCTTCAGTTGTGGATGGTTCTAAAGAGAAAGGCAGACAATACTAGTCAACTCTACTCAAAGCAGAGAATTCTCCTTTTAGCCAATCAGCTCTCAGCAGAACTTTTCTCCAACTAGCTACCAGTAGCAAAGCCTGTATTCTCCCTACTCCTTCCACTTCAGTAGGTGAGCAGTGCAGTTCTTTTCTCAACTCTGAGTTCAGTTGCTATTTTCCTTCTCTGCCTCAATCTCTGCTTGGCTTATTCTGACTTCTGAATTCTTTCTTCCATCTACCACTTTAGTCTTCTCTTCCCAGACTTCTACTCAAGGCTTCTGTTCTCATCAACTTCTACTATCCTCCAGCTTCATAGCAGTGCCTCCTGGTGTGAAGTGACTCACCTCTACCTTAGGATGAAAAAACTCAAATCCATATTTATATCAGGCATAGCACAAATAGTTATTTTACAAGTCTCATAGTCCCCAAACAGTTCTTTGATGCAGAGTTACACAGCAATAAAATCCAAAATCCTGAAAGCAGTCATATTCAAAGTAACTGCTAGGAAACAATGCTCTGTAGTCATCTCTATCATCAGTCAATGTTTTTGCCTCTAAGCTACTTTCAGAAAAGTCCTCTCTGTATATTCATTTGAGGGACTATTTTCTCTCAGGTCCTTAGAACTATCTCAAGCTGTTTTCTTCTGTTTTCTCAAAAAAAAATTGCTGCTCTTTTTAGAAAATTCAATGTCCACATTTTTAAAAGGTCAGTACTTGACATATCCGCAAGACATAAGACAGATTCCAAAAGTTACACCCATAAATAAACCTCAGAATCAAAGGCATAGGTACTTTAGAGATTGTTTAGCCCATCCTCTTCATTTTGCAAGTGAGGAAACTAAGATCTAATGACTGACTCATCGGGATAGGTAGCAGAATGTGATTTAAATCTAGGACCTATTGTCATAAATTTAGTATTCTTTCAATTGCCAGCATGTAATGGATTTTTAAACAATAAGACTTGTACATCCAAATTCCATTATTTATTGACACTTACTATGACTATGAGCTAGTCATTAACCTCTTAGACTCAGTTTCCTCATCTTCAAAACTGGATTAAGAGTACCTAGTTTAGGTTGTGTCATAAAGTACAAATGTGACCATCTACATAAAGTGATTTTTAAACAATAAAGATCAATATAAATTTTAGACAATGATGATAATAGTATGAATGCTCTATATAGTCTTTTTTTAAAAAATTGATTTCCTAATTCTCTCCATCCTTCCCAATCTCCCTCTTCTCCTCCAAATTGTAAGCAATCTGATATAGATCTTACATGTGCAATCATTTAAAACACTTTTCCATATTAGTCATTATGTGGAAGACTAAAAAAAAGAAGTAAAATATAATATGTTTTGGTTTGTATTAAGTCTCCAACAGTTCTTTCTCTGGAGATGGATGGTATTTTTCATCATGAGTCTTTGGGATTGTCTTGGAACACTGTATTGCCTAGGTCATTCTCACTTTTTCATCAAACAGTACGTGTATAATCTTCTTCTGGTTCTGCTCACTTCACTTTACATCAGTTAATGCAAGTCTTTCTATATTTTTCTAAAATCATCCTACTCATTATTTCTAATAGCACAATAGTATTCCATTACAATCATCTATCACAACTTGTTTAACCATTCCTCAATTTATGGACACATTTCAATTTCCAATTCTTTGCTAACATAAAAAGATCTGCTATATATATTTTTGTAAAATAGATCCTTTCCCCTTTTTGTTTTATCTTTTGGGGATATAGACCTCTTAGTGGTATTGTTAAGGGTGTGCACAGTTTTAGAACTCTGGGCATAGTTTTAAACTGATTTTCAGATGGTTGTACCAGCTCACAACTCTACCAACAGTGCATTAGTGTCCCAATTTTCCCATATCCCCTCTAACATTTATCCTCTTTCTTTTGTCAACCATTACCTCATTGAACAAACATTAATTCCTAACTTAGAAATTCAAAGCCTTCTAGAATCTGGATCCATTGTACCAGCCCAGTTTTATGTAATACTCTTCCTTCAAGAATTCTATATTCTATACAAATCGAACTACTTTAATAATGCTAGAACTACTCTGTCTCATCTCTTTGCCTTTGCTCATGCCACCTGCCCAATGGAAATTCTTCATCTTTGTTAGAGACCAAACTCAAAAGCTAGCTCCTCCATGAAATCTTCTTTGATGCCTCCTCTCCCCCAGAGAAAGTATTCTCTCCCTCCTAAGATCTCTAAAAGCACTTTTCCTGGATTTTTCCTATGTCCCTCTCATATTCACCATCAAAGCATAGCAATTTGTATTTATGCCCTCATCTCCCACTAGTTTGAAAACTCTCTCTGAACAACAGACATCAAGGAGATGAAATCTATCAATATAGTTATATCTATTGATTTAGATCTATAAATGTAGATAATAGAGTATTTTTAGCTTTTAAAAGTCCAGTGTTCAATGCAGATTCCTTTTCTATAACCTTCCTTATAACCTAAAAGCTCTGGATTCCCTCCCAAATTCCTTAATTCCTTTCCCCATGTCCATGAATAAATGAGAACTGAGATCTTGCCTGTCCAAAAGCCCCAACTCACATGTTCCAATTATTCCATTTATGGATAGTTCATTTTCATTGGTTTTCCTGTACTACATTACATAGCTAGGACTACGGGACATCCAAATTGGATATAGTTTTCTGTGATCCATACGAATTTCCCCCTTGATTGCAAATAAGCAATCAAAGTTTGTCTGCAGTTCATATACTCTGGCTCTAAATTCAAACCGAATCAATAATTATTTATTAAGTCCTTACTATGTACCAAGAACTGTGCCAAATGAAAATCCACTTAAGTCCAAATTATCATCTTTCCCTATACTGTGAGACTAAGGTCAATATTAATGCAAAAGACCTTTACTGCCTCAATCAAAATTCTTCAAATGAAGAAACCCAAACATCATTTGGGTTCAGGAATCATCACAAGTGGAGAAAAATGTCAATGGCATAAAGTCATGTAAAGTATTGCCTTGGTAAGATGTGTTCAATGTATTCTACCTTTTGTAGAATTTTGGTAGAATAAAATTTAGTGTGATAAAAAAAAATCAAGACAAACATTAAAGAAAAGCACTCCCGGAGTAGTTCATGAATGAATGGGAGAACATATTTTATTAATCTGTTTAGGATACACAGTGCTAGGCACATAGTGGGAACTAAATTAATACCTTTTAAGCTGAGTTTAATTGAGTTGAATAAATATAACGGTGGGAGCATTGCATAAAGAGTCCACAGGGAAAACAGCTAGATCCTTTTTTTTTTCCTTTTTCTTTAATGAGGGCTTTTATTTGCTTTCACAGGCATGGATCTTATTAACTGTATTAAAACTGTACTATTTCGATTCAAGTATATTCTTGAAGTCAAAGAAAATTGAATCTGGGGTAAAATTGTCCCCAGTATCCATAAATCAGCATTCCAAAGGGGGGGGGGGTCAAATCCAAAGGCATGAGTAAATCAAAAAGCAAAGAGACACTGTCCTTCTCTGGAAAGTAAGGACCTTCTCTGTTTAAAAGGCTTCAGAAAAGTTCAATCAGTGAGCACCAGAATAACTAATAGCAGGAGACAAGAGATCTCTTTTGGGGGGAAATGAGGAGGCAGAGGGTGAACCCCAGCATGCAGAGTCCAGGTGCATGCCCTCCAATTATAGCATCAGCTCCAAGAAAAATTCAAGGCAAAGTTACACAGATGTAACTTTAGAGGATGAGTCACAGCCCTAGGAATGCACAGGCCTTCTTATCATGGAAACCTCACAGAATATAAAGGTGACCCTTAATGTGAGAGTTCGAAGCAAACAGCATGTTCAGACCAATGAAGGAGGAGGGAGAGGGGAGATGGAAGAAACACTTAAGATTCTGCCTGGGGGTGGATAGGATGGAAATATGGGGAAGGTCACACAGCTGGGACTGGAGTACATTAGGGCTCTGGGCTGAGGAATAGGTGAGTGTAAGGGGCAGACTTATCCATGTGGAAATGGGAAGGTTTGGAGGAGAAGGTAAGTCACATTGGGAATAGTAGCCTAGTGAGGCATCTGGGTTATGTTTGACTTGGGTATCACGTGAATGTTACCATAAAGCATTTTCAGAGAGTAAAAGAATTCATTTTGATATATCATTCCTCTACATAGAGTCATATTTTCATAGTACTCAGGAGATGGGAGGAAGGAACTTGATATATTTTGTTATATATATATATATATATATTTGTTATATGCATAAATAGCTAAAGGGGTAATAATAGAATGCATATGATATCCTCTTATAGACATATTCTAGTATATATAAATGCTACTTAAAAAGTGCTGACTGGTTGTTCCTAGATAGGTCACAATAAAAGAAAGCAACAAAATGATGTAAATCATGCAACTAAAGATACTACATTTAGCTGATTCTTTAATATGGTGTAATTATGGCTGATGCTACTACCACTAGCCTCCTACATTTTTAGGGTTCTCTTCTGAAGGCCTAGAGGCAACCTGGTGGGTAGTTTTCTTTTTCCTGAGACCAGGGAGTATTCAATTATTTAAATCATTTAAAATAAATACAAAGGTCATTTTCTTCTCACTTTCCTGAGGTGAAAAGATGTAAAGAAAAAGCCTGCAATTTGGCCCTTCAGTGTCAAAAAAGCTCCTTCTTTGTGTTTAGGCCCTTATCCAGGAGGATTATGATTAACCTTTCTTTTTTCAAAGCCTTCACCTTTCATGTCTTAATGCTATCAATATAGACTTTCTCTCCCCTTTTCCTGATATTATTTATCTTACAGCAATCAATGCTCTAAGCAAAAACATTGCTTTTCATGGTTCCCAAGGCCCAATAAATGTATACAACAGAGCAAATTTAGAGGATAAATTATTTTTTCTTAAATTATATATAATATACATATGTGTATATATATGAGTGTACATATGTATATATATCTCAGATATATATAATACAGATGTCTAAATATGTACAAATATTTGCCCATACAGATATTTGTATGCCTATGACAAATAAAATTAAATTTAAAATATACAACAGTTTGTTTTGTAAAAACAAAGGCATTGGATTTGGAATCAGGAGAAATCTAGGATCAAATCTTCTTTCCACCACTTATAAACTGTGTGACCCAGAAAAAAGCACTTTACGCCTTTAAGTTTCATTCTCTTCATCTACAAAATGGAGATAATAATAATCCATGGCACAAGGTTGTTGTGATGAAAATGCTTTGTAAAACTCAAATAGCATAGAAAGTATCCTTGGCACAGCTACCAAATTCATCTTCTTTACTGCAGAGTGTTCCTTTGCTTCCTATGTTTCTCCTATGCTCAACAATCTTCCATAGTTCCTTATTTTTCCTATTCTTATCAATAGTCTTTGGTCTTGAATCTCTCTTCCTGGGAGCTCTAGATGACTAAAGCAATTGAATTCAGTGAACTTTTAGTAAGTATTTGCACAGTCAACTTGTTAGAAATGATAGAAAACTTTGCTTAGAGTCAGGAAGACCTGAGTTTTAAGTCCTGTTTGAACCTGGGCAATTCCCTGATGCAGAAGATACAGATCTGTCTAGGCTTAGGTATCTCCATCATCAGGAGGCTCCTTCTTCCATTATAATCCCACCTACATGTTCAAATTAGATGCTTGCTTTCATGGTGCTTTTACAATAAATAATAAAAGTAACACATCTTAAGTTATTAGGAGTGGTAAAAGCAGAAATGCGAGGACCCAGGACAACTTCAAGGAACTCATGACAAAAAAGGATATCACTAGCAAAAAGGGAACAGAGGGAGTCTGAATGAACCAATTCAGATTGAAGCGAACCAATCTTTACTTATTTCCTTCATCAAATTTTCTCTAGGGTAAGTGATATGTGTCTTCCTTCACAACATGACAAACATGGAAATATGCATTATATGATTACACATATACAACCAATATCATATTACCTATAGTTACGGGAAGGGAGTAGAGAACATGGATCACAAAAGGTCAGAAAATTATTCTTTAAAATTATATTTATATATGTTATATATGTTATATATATTTTATTTTTATTATATATAATCTGGAAAAATATATATACATAAATATATTTATATATTATTTACATATAATACAATATAAATATATTTATATATAAAATAAATATATATGATATAACATAATAATATAATATGTAATAAAAATATAAATAAAATTTTGAAAAGAGTCATGTAAAGCAAAATGTTATATGAATTTTGAAGGAGGAAAATCATTTTAGACTGGGAAAATTTTTACAGAAGGTGGGTAAGAGCAAGAAGAGTAAGAATTCAGAGGGCAAAATAGGTGGAGGCATTGCCACCTTAAGATGCAGAGGTAAGAAAGTACAGGCAAGTATAGGGTAATCTGGGCAATGGGAGGGAATAATATGCTTGTGAAAGGCATTGAATGCCAGACTAGGGAAATTAAACTTTACTCAGTAGGAGCCATTGAAAGGTTTTGAGCATAAGAATGACATGAATAGATCTGTGCAAAAAGATGAATTCAGCGGGAATTGTTGAGGATACTTTGGAAATATATGAGAGTTAAAGCAGGAAAACCTTTTGGGAGGTTATTTTTTAAAAGGCGAGAGTGGGATACTAATAAGGTATTTACTATATAATGTTGGGCCTGATGTCAGATAAAATTAAGTTAAAATCTGGTCTCAGACACTTACTAGCTGTGTGACCCTGGGCAAATCATTGAACCCTGTTTAACCCAGTATCCTCATCTGCAAAATGAGTTGGAGAAGGAAATGGAAAATCACTCTAGTATCTTTGCCAAGAAAACCCCAAATGAGGTCATTGAGTCTAAAACGAATGAACAACAACAAATATTATAATTTTTATATGCTATAAACTGTTCATTTCTTCATGAGTTAGAATCCTGCATTAGAAAAAATATACTTTGTTTAGAAATAGTAATGGGAAACACTGTTTTCTTAGCTTACTGGATAAGATTTATTGAATAAAAAATTGGCCTGGAGTCAAGAAGATTTGAGTTCAAAGTCAGCTTCATATTCTCACTAGGTGTGTGATCCTGGGCAAGTCACTTAACCCCCCTGACCTCAGTTTACTCATCAGGAAAATGAGCTAGAAAAGGAAATGGAAAATCACTCCATTATCTTTCAATTTTAAAAATATTTTTCCATGTTTACATATTTCATTTTCTTTCCCTTCCATCCCCCTTCCCGGATCCAATAAGCATTTCCACTGGGTTATACATAAGTTATCTCTTATACCTCACTCCAGAACTTTTGCAAAGAAAATTAAAAACAGGGTCACAAAGAGTTGAATATGACTGAAATGACTGAATAGAACAGAATTCTAGTGGTAGCAGAATTCTATGGAAAAAGAGAGGAAGTACAGATATGCCTTCCACATCACAACTTGCCCCATCACAGTTTTAATATATCATGGGTTGGCATAAGAAATTAAGTGAGAATTTTTTGCACAAGTTACAGACAACATTAAAAGATCAGTAGACAAGACAGAAAAAGTTTAAAAACAGAAATGCATAATATATATGTATATAGTCTTATATATCAATATAATTTATCTTTAAATATCATAAATAATACACAATTTCTTCTTGAATTAAAATAAGTAAAAAGTTAAAGTTTGCAGAAAGATTGGGAAAAGCCAGCAGATGATACACAAAGGCTACAAATGTAGATATCTTATAAGATATTGACCTACATAAAGCCTCTGACCAAACACTTAGCCAAAATCTTAGAGGAGAGTACAGCAAACACCCATAACAGGAAATATTCAGACTTATTCTCTGTTATGAAGGGAGAGCTAAAAAAATTTTATGTGGATTTTCCAGATTGAGGGATGTCCCGTGTCCTGAATTCCTGCGATATGGAAGGGGAATACCTGTAATTGTGGAGGTAGAAAGGGCAAGATTTGGTAACTGGGTATTTGAGGTGTGGAAGAAGGAAGAAGCAAAGCTTTTACTAAAGTTTCAAGCAAAGCAGTTTAAATAAATGTGGTTCCCCTTACAAAAATAGTCATCTTTGGACTTTACTCCTGAGAATCATCAGAACTCAAACATTTGCTATAATATGATTATACACTACCCCCTGCTTCTCCTAAGACAAATAAATTTGATGAACTTCAGGGGTTATTGAAAGCATACTTCTCACTTGCATCATCAGTCATTATTTAGAGACTTAAAGTTAACAAATGTAATCAACAGCCTGGTGAGGGTATTGCTGCTTAGGCAGTGGAGCTATATCATCTGTCTGCACATTGCAATTTGGAGAATTTCTTAAATGACATATTGCAGGATCATTCTGTATGTGAAGTATATGGTGAAGCCCTCCAATGGCATCTCTTGACTGAAATAAATTTGACATTTATAATGGCCTTAGGCAAGTCCCTAGCCGGTGATACTGAATCACTACATGCCACAGAAATTAAAGGAACAGCTTCTAAAATAAATGTAATCCATTACACACAAGCTGAGAGTTTTTGCCAATAGTGTCAGTAGAAGACAGGAAAATCATGCTTCATGATATCTGGAGATCACTTCCAACAACATGACCCTTATTCGAGTTGTACAGGGCTTTACTGACATTGTGCAATTAAATAAGAAGAAAGTTTACCTTGTGCGAGTCTGCCATCCAAAATCTATCAGGGGCCTAGATACTATGAGATCAGATCATATAGTATCTTGATCAAAAGAATTATGGAATCATAGGAATGTAGAGTCAAAAAGAGGCTAGTATCACTTGGTTTTTTTTTTTAACCCTTGTACTTCGGTGTATAGTCTCATAGGTGGAAGATTGGTAAGGGTGGGCAATAGGGGTCAAGTGACTTGCCCAGGGTCACACAGAGGGGGAGTGGCTGAGGCCGGGTTTGAACCTAGGACCTCCCGTCTCTAGGCCTGACTCTCACTCCACTGAGCTACCCAGCTGCCCCCTGTATCACTTGTTTTTTAGTAACATAATAGTAATTGTAAATAATTACTAGTAGCAATTATTAATATAATAGTAAACCCTAATGTTAATCCTCACATTCAGAGGATGAATAATAAGGTTTGCCACTGACTGACTAGTGCTTCAAGATGCCATGATATTCACAAGAGAGCTAATAAATAGCCATGAATGAAAGATGGAGAACAATACCTATCTAGTGATATGTTGATCATACCCTCCACAACATTTTTTCATGAGTTATTAAAGCAACCATTACTTTTTTAAAATGTAAAATGATCAGCCATTTAGTACTGGTGGAAGCTATGCTATAAATGTGTTGTTCCTTCTTGGTGTTGCCAAGGAGATTAGGAAGCTAGTCTAGGAGCAAGGGTCTCCCACTGTTTTGCTATCCCTTCATCCCCTGGGGAATTTTCCAGACTAGCAGAAAGTGGCTGAAGTGACTCATATTACTTCTTATCCAAGCTGAAGGCTTTACAGGCAGGTGAAGGCATAAGAGAGCCAAGAGTAGGAGAACTGTAGCACAGAGGCAGCATAAAGAAGTGGGAAAGGGACAGGGGACACAGGGACAGGAGGAATCAGCTATGACAAATGATGGAGCTGGAGCCAGAGAGAGAAGTCCATTCAGAGAGAGTGGCATCATTAAGATAGTCAACACTATCAGTTCAGTCAATCAATAAAGATGTATTAAGTGCCTACTATGTGTCAAGCCCTGTCCTAAGCATTTAGGGATACAAAAATAAAGACAAAATATAGTCCCTGTTCCTATGTCAAGAAACTTATAATCCAATAAGGAAGACAATATACATACAACCATGTAAAACTATACACAGGATAAGTTGGAAATGATAAAAAAAAAAGAGGAACTCCAGGATTAGAACTGTGTGGGAAAATCATTATTAAGTATAACTATATGCATGCTGTGTCAATGAAATCCTTCTCCCCTTACAGACCACAGAGTAGTGACTTCTCTATATTTTTCCTTTTTTCTTTCCTTTCTCTCACTCCTAAGTGACCATGAGCTTACTTTTTCTTAAAAGTTTTCTAATTTCTTTATTCAGTTTTCTTCTTAGGCCCAACAAATGTAGTAAACCATTTCATACCTTTGTTAAAATTCAATGGAGAGGAATTATAAGACTCTAACTAGTAGAGGAAAGAAAGCTTTATAACTGTGACATTTTCCCAGCGAAGTTTTCTGAATGGGTGCTTGGAACTGAAAGAAAGATAATTATTGAATCTATTTTTCTTTTCTTTTTTCTTTTCTCTTTCTCTCATCTTTCCTTTCTTTTCTATCAATATCTTCATTCCTCTCTCTTTCTTCCTTTCTTTCCTTCTTCCTTCTTTCCCTCTTTCTTGCTTTCATTTCCTTTCTTCCCTAATTTCTAAATAACAACTTCCCAGAGCTGAAAGAGAAAGACTTCTCTAAACAATGAATGAGTCACCAGTCAAAGGGTTGGTGAGTGTGTTTATGCATGTATGTGTGTATTTGTGTAACTAAACAGTTATTCTTATATTTTCCTGTGCCCTTCTGTAGAAGTAAAACCATCGCTCTAGTGGAGAAGAAACAAAGGAGTGTCTAGAAAGTCATACCCAAGGAGAAGTCAGAAAGTAACTGAGTAACCTAGCCCACACCAGGGAAGGGTAAAAAGGGTTGTCTGCCTTGCTCACGAGCATAGTATCACACCACTGTTACAAAATTATCACATGGTTCTTTCATGCATAGAAACAATTCCACTCATATATTAGAGGGCATGGCAAAAGCCTGATGTAAAGAAATTGGCTCAAGACACCTGGAATCAGTGTCCATGACAATCATACTGTTAGAAAAACCTAGTTACAGAAGCAGGTCAACAAGTTCTCCAGGAAGCCATCGTTGTCATTCCATCTGGATCCAATTATTGCCCAATTCACTAGAAAGATAGGCATATACTTTTTGCTCTTAAACTATATAAGAAGAGCTTATATACAAACCTAGTTAAACCACTTAGGTATGTCATTTATGCCTGTACTAAAGCCTAATAGTGAAGAGAGAATTCATATAGATAGAGATGTGGTTATTTAAGCAATTTGGGGGCACCTAATATAACCACTGACTATAATAAACCACTCATTTGTGGACTTGATTTTCTTGAGGTTTTCAAGGCACTTGCTGACAACAATTCTATAAGGTAATGGAAGTATTGTCCCTAATTTTTTTTTATGTTCTGAACCTGTGATTTCATCAGTGTGTAGAATTCCCCATTTGGGAACTCTGCCCCAATGTATGTCAGCAATTGTCTATGACTTACAGTCTTAGACGAATGATGTCTCTGGCACCAAAAAGTTAGGTTATTTGCCCATAGCCACATTATCAATATATTAGAGTTAGAACTTGACCCCAGGTGTTGTTGATTACAATACTAGCTGTTTATCCATGAGAAAAATTTCCATTTTTTCAGAAAAGAAAATTAAGGGTTGGTATTTCCAAAATTTGATTTTTTAAGGCTATCAATGCAGTAGTTGATCATTGTTTGTTTCAGCTAGATGACCTAGTGGTTTGGGGAAGCAGTTGGAGTCAGGAAGACCCAACTTTAAATCCTGCTCTCAATTGTTAACTAGCTGTGTGACCCTGAGCAAATCAGTTAACTTCTACTAACCTACTTTACTCATATGTCAAATGGGGATAATAATAGCACCTGCTTTCTGTGGTTCTTGAGAGGATCAAATCAGATAATACATGTAAAAGCACTTCACAAATCTTAAAATGCTGTTGCCAGCTATTGTTATAACTGAAGACAACCAAATAGTCAACCCTGACCAGAAATGATTAACTTCAAGTTAAACATCTTTTGTTTGGAATTTCTATTTCCCTTGATTGAAGTTTTCTTGTGCTTTATGATTTCCTTAAAGATTACTGTTTTTTTTTAAATCATGGAGTTAACCAAGCTAAGCTGAGAGTGCTTCAGGAGAATCTTTGTTAATTTAATAGAGTCAAGCTAAAAAAGAAATTGGGAAAGTATGGTTTCCAGTATCTCTTTCTGAAGCTAAGTATTCAATTTTGTTGAAGATAAGTACATGCAAACCGCAATGATTTTATTATAAAAACTAAGGAAGAGTCTATTCTTGTCCAGGACTCCTTAGTTTCTGTTTTTGTTTTTTTATTTTTTGTCACTTTTTCCCCTTTCCAAATGAGAAGACAATCTGGAGACATTTTATTATCTGCTAGGAAATTTTTTTCTTTGTAGAGTTGAACTTATCAGAATGAAAATACTTTTAGAAACATTAAGTAGTTACTGACCTTTTATGTCTATGCTAGTATATTATGATCAATAAAACCAATGCTTGTCATCTTTGGCACTTTAGCTCATGGTGCAGGAGCTGAACGTGTCCAAAATATGACAAAAAGGCACCAATTACTAACTATTCACCTTTTATCCAACCTACCAGACTAACTACAAATTATATCCTTTTCATGTGTTGAAAGTTACAGCTACACTAGCCTATTGGTTTTTCCACTTAAGAGGCATTCAATATCGTATCTCTGGACCTTTCTATGAGTTGTTCCCTCATCTGGAACATACTCACTTCTCATCTGTACCTTTCTGAATTCTCACTCTTCAAAGTTTAACTTCAAAGTGACTTCCTATAGAAGGCCTATTTAATACCTTCTAGTGTATTAAATGCTAGTGATCACTTCACTGACATTACTTTTTGCTTATAGTGTGTGTATGGCAGGGTGGAGTAGTTAGGTGGCACACTGGATAGAGTGCCAGATATGGAGTCAGGAAAACCAGAGTTTAAATCTAGTCTCAGACAGTAGCTGTGTGACATAGGGCAAGTCACTTAACACTATTTGCTTTAGTTTCATCATCTCTAAATGAGCTACAGAAGAAAATTGCTAACCATTCTAGTATCTTTGCCAAATGGGGTTGGACACAATTGAAAAATGAGTAAACAATAAATATCTATTTATCTGTAATATGAGGTGTGAAATATTAAAGGGTTGGACTAAATTTATAAGGAATGGGGTCGCTGTAATTATTACTCAAGTCAGAATGACTTTTAGCAATTTATTTATAAAATAGAGGGAAAGAGGAAAGTAGAAAAATAAGAAAGGTCAGAGTAAGAAATCTAGTTTAACAAACTAGATTATTTTCTCAGGCCATGGCTTTACTCCAGCAGGGCTTCAGAAGCCCCAGCCTGAAGGGCCTTGGGGTCAATTAAACAATGGTTTTAGCCAAGAAGCCCTCCACAAGGGGCTTCTCCAGAGGTTAGTACCTTTCAGGAAAACAAGGAAAGGGAGTAAGCCTTTTTCACTCACTCAAATGGTAGTTCTAAGGAAAAAATCCAAGAGCAGTTTAAGTTCCCAAGCTGGAGCTCCTACAAGTTCAAGTTGAAGGAGAAAGACCTCATCAGAGGAAGTTCTTGCCACTTTTAAAGACCATTCCTTTTGTCATTTCCTGTGCCTTCCTTCTACTTTATGTGGACCAATTACAGCTAAAGTTTTGCTTAGGACTGCCTAGGGCGCAGTCAGTTGATTCTGGTTGATCACCCACTATCACACATGTGGGTCACAGACCACCCCATTCTTAAAGATGTGGAGTGTATACGCTTCTGGTGATTAAATCTAAAAATGGGCAGGGGAGAGTTAATCCCATCTTCACAGTAGTTAACTTAGATGTATACATGTTATTTCTCTAGATAGAATATCTCTTTAAAGGTGTGATAATGAGATTAAATCTAACTGGCCCATTCTCAAATCTAATCACCAAAAGTGTAAACAGCTCCTCTTAATTCACAAGTTAAGAGGTCTGTGACCCATGTGTTGTAAGGGTGAAAAAGGGGTTTTTTTGGGTTCAATATATTAAAAGATGGTTGCCAGAGGATTGAACTCTTATCAATCCTCAATTAAGAATAATCTCAAATCAAAATTGACTTTTATGGAAGTTTATTTACAATTAAGAAGAGAGCGAGGAAATAAGGAAACAAGAATCTAACCCAGTAGGTAATTTACTACAATCTTCTAATTAATCCTAGGTAGATCTAATTATACAGTTATCATTAGTCTCCTTGGAAATTGTTTTGTTGTTGTTTGTAGATACACATATCTTTATTTATATCATTACATATGATGTTCTAGTCTTTTTTTCCAGTGTTCATGACTAAATGTTTATGTATAGGTCTGGAACTGCAAGACTAAATGCTGGTGCTCTGAGAAGTTTTCCAATATTACTCATTAGGTATCATCTCCACTGGGAAGTTTTGATGCTCAAAGATCTTGCTGAACTAACTACTTGGATTGATTAAATAGTATGAGATCTCAAACTGACTTGCATTTTTTAGGGAGTGTAAAGGGGGTCTCTAGTATAGAAAGTAACTAAAGAATTCATTTATAAGCTATTAATTTCTGAAATTATTGTACCAGAAAGTTTTTCTTTTATGACAAAATATTGTTATTCCAGATGTCCAACATATGATTTGGGTCATATAGCATGTGGCAAAACTCAACTATTCTTGCAAAAAATATTGTCTAAAAGTAGTGTCTAGTGACCTAGAATTAATTCTATTGTTGAAAAGATTGAAAGGTGGAGCCAAGATGGCAGAGCAGAGAAATAATAGTACCCTCAAACAATTTTAAAATAGCATCTCAAATTAAATTCTGGAGTGGCAAATACAACAAAAGGTCAAAGAGACATTACAATTTGTCAGTGTAGAAGAAGTTTCACTACCCTTATGGTATGGTAATATTGGGGTGAAAGGGAGAAACAACATGGTCCTAATAGTTCAGAACTAAGGTAAATAAAGAACAATATAAGTAATTAATAAAACAAAGCAGCACAAAGCTGATGCCCATTATAGAACATTACAGATCCAATAAAAGTGATTGTCTTTCACTGTCCACTGCTAGCCCCCATCACCATGATCAAAGAAAGAAGCTAGACATCATAGTTCAAGAAATTACAAAAGAAAATCGCCCTGATATTCTGGTACCAGAGTAAAAATAGAAATTGAAAGAATCAATCACCTGAAAGAGATCTCAAAATGAAAACTCAGGAATATGATAGGCAAATTCTAGAGCTCTGTGGTCAAAAAGAAAATACTTTTAGCAGCCAGAAAGAAACTATTCAGATATCATGGAGTCATAATCAAGACCATGCAAGATTTAGCAGCTACTACATTAAAGGATTGGAAGGCTTGAAGTATGATAGGTAAAGAGCTGGATTACAACAAAGAATAATCTATCTAGCTTTTGCTGGGTGTAATCTTTCAATGGAAAAATGGATATTTAATGAAATAGAGGTCTTTTAAGCATTCCTGAGGAAGAGATCAGAACTGAATAGAAAAATTTTACTTTCAAATACAAGATTCAAGAGAAGTTTAAAAAGGTAAAAATGAAAAATAAATTACAAGGGACTCAGTGAGGTTAAACTGTAAACTTTTCTATATGGGAAGATGATATATTTAACTTCTAAGTACTTTATCATCACTAGGGCAATTAGAAGATTTTTACATAGAAAAAGGGTGGGAGATTGAATCCACTCTTTTGGCATTATTTTGAAAACATTAATAGGTGAGAAGGCATGATGTACTGAGAGTAGAGAGAAATGAGAGGAAGAATAAAGAAAATTATGTCATTTAAAAGAGAGATTTTACAGTGAGAGGGGGAAATGGGGTGGGGTGAGCAATGCTTGAACCTCACATCAAAACTGGTTCAAAGAGAGAAAATTACATATGATCACTTAAAAAAGAAAAATTCTTGCCCCAAAGAAACATAGAAACAGAGGGAATTGGGGTGGAGTTGATAAAAGGGAGAGCAGATAAAAGAAGCCAGTGGTCTAAAGCAAGACAGACTTTAAGGGAGGGATAGAAAACATAGAAATAAATGGAACCTTTATTTAAATGATAAATAGTATTATCTAAAATCAAGAGCAGGCATTTTCTTTAATCCGGAAAAACTTGAAGCCTTCTCAGTGAGATCAGGGGTGAGAAAAGGGTGTCTATTATCACCATTATTTTTCAATATTGTACTAGAAATGCTAGTAACAGAAGGAGCAAGAAAAATAAATTGTAGAAATTTGAATAGCCCATAAGGAAACCAAACTATTTTTTTCAAATGCTATAATCAATGATATACTTAAAGAACCCTAGAGAATCAACTTAAAAACTAGTTAAAACAATTATTAACTTGGGTAAAGTTGCAAGATATAAAATCAACCCAAATAAACCATCAGTATATCTATATACTATCAACAAAACCCAGCAGTAAGAGATAGAAAGAGAAATTTGACTTAAAATCACTTCATAAAATACAAAATACTTGGGAGTTAATCTATCAAGACAAACCCAGGGACTACACACAAAGAATATCAGATCTAAAAAATGAATAAATATTCATTCTTAATGGGTAGAATGAGTCAATAGAATAAAAATGACAATTCTGCATGAGTTTAATTTACTTATTCAATGATATACCAATCAAACCACCCCAAAATTATTTTATAGTGCTAGCAAAAACAATGACAAAACTCATCTGCCAGAACAAAAGGTCAAAAATGTCAAGAGAATCAATAAAAAAATTATTTTGAAGGAAGATAGCCTAGTGGTAACATATTTCAAACTACATTAAAAAGTAGTCATCATGAAAACAATATGTTACAGGCTAAGAAACAAAGTGGTGGATCAGTGGAATAGATTAGTTATACAAAGCATATTAGTAAGTAACCATGGTAATCTGTTGTTTGATAAACCTAAAGTTCAAATTCTTATTTAACAAAAATTGCTAGGAAAACTGGAAAGCAGTTTTGCAGAGAACAGGCATAGACCAACATCTCACCTTGTTTACCAAAATACAGTCAAAATGCATAAATGATTTAGACATAAAGGATGATGTCATAAGTAAACTATGGGAGCTTAGAAAATGTGACTGTCAGATCTATGGATAAGGAAAGAGTTTATAACCAAAAAAAGAGATAGAGAGGATCATAGAAAGTAAAATGGATGATTTTGATTACATGAAATTTAAAAAGCTTTTGCACAAACAAAACTAATAGAGGCAAAACTAGTAGGAAAACAGGATTTAGAGAAAAATTTTGCCTGGAAGTTTCTCTGACAAAGGACTCATTTCTCAAATATATAGAGAACTGAGTCAAATTTATAAAAATATAAGTCATTACTCAGTTGATAAGTAGTCAAATGATATAAATGGAGAGTTTTCAGAAAAAAGAAATCAAATCTATAATAATCATATAAAAATTATCTAAATCTAAATAAATACTGCTAAGAGAAATTCAAATTGAAACAACTCTGAGGTACCACCTCATGCCTATCAGCTTGGCTAACATTATAGAAAAGGAAAAGGAAAAGGAAAAAAATGAAAAATGGAAAAATTCAGACACTAATAATGTATTGAAGGCGTTTTGAACCCATCTAAACATTCTGAGGAACATTTTGGAACTATGCCCCAAAGACTACAAAACTGTGCATATCCGTTGGCCCAGAACTGCCACTGGGGTAAAATGACCAATTCATACACAAATATTCATAGCAACTTTTTTTGTTGTGGCAAAGAATTAGAATTCAAGAAAATACCCATCAGTTGGAGAGTGGTGAACAAACTGTGGTATATGATAGTGATGAAATAATACTGGGCTAGAAGAAGAGATGAGCAGGATGGTTTCAGAAAAACCTAGGAAAACTTATATAATACAAAATGATAAGCAGAACTAGGAAAAACATTGTACATAATAGCCACTATTATGAGAATGATCAACTGTAAAAGATTTAACTATTCTGGTCAAGACAATAAAACAATTCAAAGGATCCATGTTGAAGAATGTTATTCACCTCCAGAGAAAGAATTGATGAGCTCTGAATGCAGATTGAAGCATGCTTTTTTTTTTAATTTATATTACTTTCTTTTAGTCTGTGTTTCTTTTGAAATATGGCTAATCTGGGTATTTCTTTTGTATGAGGTCACATGAATAATCAATATCAAATTGCTTACCTTCTCAAGGAAGGGGAAAGAACAAGAGGGAGAAAATTCGATACTCAAAATATCAAAAAAAATATTAAAAATTTCTTCACCTATAATTGTTTTTCATTCATTTTTCAGCTTTGTCTAATTCTTCATGACTTTATTTGGGGTTTTCTGAGAAAAGCTTCTGGAGAAGTTTGCCACTTCCTTCTCTAGCTAATTTTACAGACGAGAAATCTGAAGAAAACAGGGTTAAGGTACTTGTCCAGGGTAACACAGTTTTTAAGTATCTGAGACTAATGAACTCAGGAAGATAAGTCTTCTTGACTTCTGGCCCACACTCCATCCACTGTGTGACTTATCTGCCTTTACTTGTAACTGGGAAATAGTTAATGAAATAAATACAAACATATTTAAAATAGAAAAAATTATAAACGTATGACACCTTCCTAAGTGCTTTCATTACCCACATTTAATTTTCCATAAGAGAAGAGATAAGAATTTATATTAATTTCGCAGAACCATTGAGTGGAAGTACTTCTTGGCTAGAATAGACTCTTCTTCAAAAAGGTTCAAGGTGTGCTCCCAATTCTATTTAAGACCTATATTACAATAATATTTTCTTACTGCTTTTTCACAATATGAGAATTGCCAGACTCTATCACTTCTGACCCTGTCTGTTTCAGAGCCTCAGCATCCCATCAACCTCAAGGCCTTGCCCTAAGCAATGAATTGGATAATGGTGATTGTGAGGACAAGTTATCCAACTATGTTGTATGTGTATCTTCTATTTTCCCCCTCCTCTCCCCCTGAAAACAACATTTTGTTTTTTGTTCCCTAGGGTTCTTAACGTAGGGCAAAACATATTAAATACTTAATGTATTCTAGTTGAACAGAATGGAATTTTCCTTTTGGGACTTTATAAGAGAAAAAAATGATAAAATCATAAATTGCTTCTTCAAAAGCCAATATTTATCCTCTTTTATCCTTGGCATCTGAATCACTACAAAAATGTTTCTTGGAGTCTTCCCTAGTGACTGTCTATAATCAAGGTTCCCACAACTTGATTCCTATGTGGACACTTACTGATAGCTTTGTATCTTTTCCTGATGATGATTCATTCTTGGCCTTAGGATGCATCCTCTTTCTTTTAGAGAGACATGGCATAAGTTTACTTTTTTTTAATGCCAGCTGTTCTTTACTCTTCCTAGGTCTTTAATGGAAACAAATAGATTCCTTATATCTATTTTTGTTGAATTTTCCCTATTGTTGAACTTTCCACAATTCATTCAAAAATTCTTCCACATTTTTTCCCTTTTTATTGCCTGGTATGTTCATCTTTTCTTTATCATCTGAAGAAGGAAAAAAGTTTCAGGCTTTAAATGTTTCTAGTTTGAGCTTTGAGATATGCTGCTCTCTCTATATAGTTTTTCCATTAGTTCCTGGGATTGATTTTTTTTACTTCTTCCTCAGCAGCCAAATTGGCTTTTATCCACCATATCTCACAACTGGTCTAAACTTCAATGAATCTATAAGCTCCATCTTTGTGATAACTCCAACATCAATGCATATTACCACCTATCTATGCCTGCTCATTTTGTTCCATTGTTGTCCACATCCACTGGTAACATCCACCAAATTAGTTCTTGATATTTCATGAATACATATGGATCAAAGGGAATAGGATCCCATTGGTTATTGCTTGCTCCCAGTGCATGATAATATCATTTGTTTTACTAGTCCTAGATGTCTTTGAAGGCATTCTTTATTTCACTTCTCCAGGGAAATTCCTCATTTATAATTTGTTATGATCAACTCATGATCATCATGAGCCTTTCTATATGCCCTTTAACAGAGCCTCAGTTTCAATTTTCAAGATTTCAGTATTCCATTAAGCTATAAGAAATGACAAATAAGATAACTTCAGAAAAATTGGGAAAGACTTACATGAACTGATTGAAAGTGAAGTAGGCAGAACCAAAAGAACATTGAACCTAGTGACAGCAATATTTCTTGATGAACAACTGTAAATAATCTAGTTGTTCTCAGCAATACAGTGATCCAACACAATCCCAGAGATTCATAATGAAAAATGTTTTCTGCCCTCCAAGAAAGAACTAGAGTCTGAATACAGATTGAAAGAGACTATATTTCATTTTCTTTCCAGTTCTTTTTTTTCAATTAGAGAACTCTTCCATAAAACAGCTAATATGGAAAAATGATTTACATGTAAAACCTATATCACATTGCGTGCTGTTTCAAGAAGAGGGGAGGGCAGGGAGTGTCATAAGAAGTGAAAGAATTTTTAACTCAAAACTTTTTTAATGAATGTTTAAAAATTTGTTTTTACATATATAGAGGGATAATAGAATGTCATTTAAAAAAAGACTGAATTGTTGCATGACTAACAATGCCACATTGCTAGAAAAATATTACTGTTAAAAAGTTGGCTTTCATTTCAGGAAGAAGTTTGGAGTCTTTTGAATAATTGTTCAATTTTACAAGGGAACCCAGCCGGTTCACCTCCTCTTTTCTCATTTAGTTTAGATCATCCCTGGTAAGAGACAGTGCATATAACCAATAAAGAGCTGATCTCAAAGTCAGGCAACCTTAGAATCAAATCCCCCATACTACACATACTGACTGCAGGATCTTGGGCAATCCACACCCTCTCAGGAAATATTCCAAGACTCTAAGCTGCAGAGAAGGTACCATTCTGTTTTGGAGAGGGAGTTTCGACACAGAGTTTCCAATATCAATAAAAGCATAGGCATAGAGCTCCCCACGAAATCATTCCTGAAAATACATACAGAAAGGTATAGTTCTTAATAGTTTTTCATAGTTTTAAATAGATTGAATTGCAGATATATTGTTAATAATATAGCCTTTTAAGATGTTAGAATTCCTTTACTCACGATACTCTCATGTGTTAGATAATGTGTCACTAACATCATCATCATCATCATCAAATAACATCTACAGAGCATGTACTATGTGCCAGGCACCACAGAAAGAGCTTAACAAGCTCATTTTATCCCTATAATTCTAGGTGGCAGGCACTATTATCATTTGCATTTTGAATTTGAAGAAACTGAGGAAAATATACCCTCTGCCAACATTCTGGTGCAGACCCTCATCTCCTCATACCTGAACTATAGTAGTAAAAAACCTACTGGTTTGTATGCCTCCCACAAGTCTTACTCTACTCCAGTTCAACCTCTATTCAGCCATCAAAGTGATTTTCTTTAAGCACTGGTCCAACTATGACACTCCCTTACTCAATAAACTCCTGTGGCTCCCTATTCCCTACAAGAACAAATTCCGCTGTTTGACATTCAAAACCCTGTATATCAATCCAGTGATACTAACTTCACTGTGGTTCTACCAAGAAGATGCTCCATTTCTCAATTCTAGGAGTTTTCTCTGCCTGTTCCCCATGCCTGGAAGATGCTCCTTTGTCCTCTCTGACTCCTGACTTCCTTGGAATCCTTCAAGTTTCATCTAAAATCTCCCCTTATACAAGAAAAATTTCCCCATTGCTCTTAATTCTAATGCCTTTCCTCTCTTAATTATTTCCTATTTATCCTGTACATGGCTAATTGTCTCATATAGTTGTTTGCATGTTGTCTCCTTCCTTAAGCTGTGAACTCTTTGAGGGTAGGGACTGTCTTTTGCCTTTTTTTGTGACCCCAACATTTAGAACAGTTCCTGGCACATAGTATGGGCTTAATAAATGCTTATTGAGGGGACAATTAGGTGAAGAGAGATAATAGGACCTGGGTTCAAATCTGGAATCAGACACTTCCCAGCTATGTGACCCTGGGCAAGTCACTTAATCCCTATTGCCTAGCCCTTGCCATTCTTCTTCCTTGAAGACAATACTTAGTATTGATTCTAAGACAGAAGGTAAGGGGTTTTTAAAATTCTTATTGACTAACTTATTGATCCTTATAATAGCAAACAATGTCGTTCACCACAAAATCTAGAGCTAGAAGAGATTTAGAGATTATCTACTCCAACCCTCTCAAAATTCAGGCTCCCAGAAGTTGTGAGCTGAAGAAAAGCACACAGGTAGCAAGTAACCAAACCCAATAAGTCCCAGGAGTATTTCTTTTTTGCTATACCATGCTGATTCTGATAATCAAATAATTTAAAAATATTACTAAAAAAGCAAATGTTAATTTAAACCAAAATCATAATCTAATTTCTAAGAAAGCAACAATGATATGCAAAAATCAGCAAATGAATTCCAAATATGCTGAAAATGATCCCTCAAGTCAAGTATTCGTAACTTTCAGAGGGGTTAGTAAGATGATTTCATTCATATGATTACTTTAGTAATTTGGCATACTTACCTTTCCCCCCTCCCAGATGTTGCAAAAAATTAATTATGCAGTCATTTTATACCTTACATAAGTGAATAAAAATTGCTGGAAAGATTTATACCACAGTAACAGAGACAAGGAGGCAGAATTACCATCATGTTTGCAGCAAGGTTCCAACAGAGCACGAAGGAGAAAGTATTCAACAGACCACAGCTGAAGGTTTGACTCACAGGCCAAGTGCTGTGTCATCTCACAGACGACCTCATAGTTAAAGCATCTTTTTTTAGGTCATAAGGTTAGTAAAGTTCACACTGAGAAATGCAGCTGCTTAGCTTGTTGCTGGGATGGATGGAGGCTCTCTTCTCTGCCTTCTGGGACACCTGTTTAGTGTCTCACTGATGCTCAATTCCATTACTGTGGCAAGAATCAAGAACCATCCAAGCCATATCAAAGGCTCTCTTTCCTGCTTCAAAACAGTGAACAATTCTCTAATAAGTTCCATAAATGGAGTGACTTTTAGCCACTCCCACTCCCTCTCCCACACCCTTAAAGGAGAAAACTTTGATTCGAAGCACATTTTTATCTTTAAGCTCATATATAACATTACCATGATCTGTGGACCAAAGAGAAAATTTCCAAGGGCTCTCTGATGATAAAGCACCTCAGACACAAGGGGAAGATACCCATGGATAATCACAAATAAGGTTTAGTTATGAATAGTGACAATGCCAAAATTATATCATGTTTATGTGAGGGGAAAATGTACCTGTAATTCTACAACTAGCTACATTGCTTTTGTTTAAAGCATTATATTCTGTTAACTCAATTAACCCCAGGAAAATCAGTATTTTAAAGATTATTAATCATTAACAGCTTATCATGGAATGTTTATACACATCTGAAAGAGCATTCATTGACTCTAGAGTCAAAGGACCAAGTTTCAAATTTTCATAATGAATTTGCTTGGTCATTGTGTTGATCAGAGTTCTTAAGTCTTTCTTTTCTTTTTGTTTAAATTTAATTTTTAAAAAAATTTTTTCCCATGGTTACATGATTCATGTTCTTGCTCTCTCCCCACCCCCTGTAGCTGGTGTGCATTTCCACTGGTTTCTTCATGTGTCATCGATCAAGACCTATTTCCATATTATTGATAATTGTTCTAGGGTGGTCATTAAGAGTCTACATCCCAAATCATATCCGCATCAACCCATGAGTTCAAGCAGTTGTTTTTCTTCTTTGTTTCCATGCCTGTAGTTCTTCCTCTGAATGTGTGTAGCGGTTTTTTTTCCATAAATCCCTCAGAATTGTCCTGGGTCATTGCATTGCTGCTAGTACAGAAGTCCATTACATGCAATTTTACCGTAGTGTATCAATCTCTGTGTATAATATTCTCCTGGTTCTGCTCCTTTCACTCTGCCTCAATTCCTGGAGGTCATTCCAAGTTCCCATGGAATTCCTCCAGTTTATTATTCCTTTGAGCACAATAGTATTCCACCAGCAGCATGTACCCCAATTTTTTCATCCATTCCCCAATTGATCGGCATACCCTTGTTTTCCAATTTTTTGCCACCACAAAGAGTGCAGCTATAAATATTTTTGTACATGTCTTTTTCCCTATGATCTCTTGGGGGTATAAACCAAGCAATGGTATATCTGGATCAAAGGGCAGGCAATCTTTAAGAACTCTTTGTGCATAATTCCAAATTGCCATCCAGAATGGTTGGATCAATTCACAGCTCCACCAGCAATGCATTGATGTCCCAATTTTGCCATATCCCACATTCACCACTTTCCTTTGCTGTCATTTTAGCCAATATGCTAGGTGTGAGATAGTACCTCAGAGTTGTTTTGATTTGCATTTCTCTAATTATTAGAGATTTACAACACTTTCTCATGTGCTTATTGATACTTTTGATTTCTTTACCTGAAAATTGCCTATTCATGTCCCTTGCCCATTTATCTGTTGGAGAATGGCTTGATTTTTTGTACAATTGATTTAGCTTCTTGTTGTATATTTGAGTGATTAGACCTCTGTCAGAGTTTTTTGTTATAAAGATTTTTTCCCAGTTTATTGTTTCCCTTCTGATTTTAGTTGCATTGTTTTTGTTTGTACAAAACCTTTTTAATTTAATGTAATCAAAATGATTTATTTTACATTTTGTAATTTTTTCTAACTCTTGCTTGGTTTTAAAACCTTTCCTTTTCCAGAGATCTGACAAGTATACTGTTCTGTGTTCGCCTAATTTTCTTATAGTTTTTTTATATTCAAGTCATTCATGCACTCTGAATTTATCTTGGTGTAGGGTGGGAGATGTTGATCTAAACCTAATCTCTCTCACATTGTTTTCCAATTTTCCCAGCAGTTTCTGTCAAATAGTGGATTTTTGTCCCAAAAGTTGGGCTCTTTGGGTTTATCATACACTGTCTTGCTGATGTTACTTACCCCAAGTCTATTCCATTGATCGTCCTTTCTGTCTCTTAGCCAGTACCATACTGTTTTGATGACTGTTGCTTTATATTATAGTTTAATATCTGGTAATGCTAGGCCACCTTCCTTCACATTTTTTTCATTATTTCCCTTGATATTCTTGATCTTTTGTTCTTCCAAATGAACTTTGTTATAGTTTTTTCTAATTCTGTAAAAAGTTGCTTGGTAGTTTGATATGGCACTAGATAAGTAAATTAATTTGGGTAGAATTGTCATTTTTATTATGTTAGCTCATCCTATACTCATGAGCAATCAATGTTTTTCCAATTGTTTATATCTAGTTTTAATTGTTTGGAAAGTGTTTTGTAGTTGTTTTCATAAAATTCCTGTGTCTGCTTTGGTAGATAGATTCCTAAGTATTTTATATTGTCTAGGGTGATTTTAAATGGTGTTTCTCTTTCTAACTCATGCTGCTGTGATGTGTTGGAAATATATAGAAATGCTGATGATTTATGTGCATTTATTTTATATCCTGTAACTTTGCTAAAGTTGTTGATTATTTCTACTAGCTTTTTAGTTGATTCTCTACGATTTTTTAAGTAGATTATCATATTATCTGCAAAGAGTGATAGCTTAGTCTCCTCATTACCTATTTTAATACCTTCAAATTCTTTTTCTTCTTTAATTGCTACTGCTAGTGTTTCTAGTACTATGTTAAATAATAGAGGTAATATGGGCATCCTTGTTTCATGCCTGATCTTATTGGGAAGGTTTCTAATTTATCCCCATAGCATATGATATTTGATGATGGTTTTAGATATATACTATTTATTATTTTTAGGAAAGGACCTTCTATTCCTATACTTTCTAGTGTTTTCAATAGGAATGGGTGTTGTATTTTGTCAAAGGACTTTTCAGCATCTATTGAGATAATCATGTGTTTTTTGTTTGTTAGCTTGTTGATATAGTCGATTATGTGGATGGTTTTCCTAATGTTGAACCATCCTTGCATTCCTGGTATAAATCCCATTAATCATGATGGATAACCCTCTTGATCACTTGCTGAAGTCTTTTTACTAGTATTCTATTTAAGATTTTTGCATCTATATTCATTAGGGAGATTGGTCTGTAGTTTTCTTTCTGTTTTTGGGTGACCTGGCTTTGGAATCAGTACCATATTTGTGTCATAAAAGGAATTTGGTAGGACTCCTTCTTTGCTTATTATGTCAAATAGTTTGTATAGTATTGGGATTAGTTGTTCTTTGAATGTTTGATAGAATTCACTTGTGAATCCACCAGGCCCTGGTGATTTTTTCTTGGGGAGTTCTTTGATGGCTTGTTCAATTTCTTTTTCTGATATGGGATTATTTAAGTATTCTATTTCTTCTACTGTTAATCTAGGCAATTTATATTCTCATAAATATTCATCCATATCACCTAGATTGCTACTGCCCTATAATTGCGCAAAATAGTTTTTAATGATTTCCTTAATTTCCTCTTAATTAGATGTGAGGTATCTCTTTTCATCTTTGATACTGTTAATTTGGTTTTCTTTTTTCTTTTTTTTTAATTAGATTTACCAGTACTTTGTCTATTTTATCTGTTTTTTCAAAATACCAGCTTCTAGTCTTATTTATTAATTCAATAGTTCATTTAGTTTTGATTTTATTATTTTCTCCTTTGATTTTTAGTATTTCTAATTTAGTTTTCATCTGGGGATTTTAAATTTGTTTATTTTCTAGTTTTTTAAGTGGCATGCCCAATTCATTAATCTCTGCCCTCCCTAATTTGTTAATATATGCACTCAGTGATATAAATTTTCCCCTTAGAACTGCTTTGGCTGAATCCCATAGGTTTTGGTAAAGAGTCTCATCATTGTCATTGTCTCCAATGAAATTGTTAATTGTTTCTATGACTTGTTCTTTCACTAACTTATTTTGGAGAATCATATTATTTAATTTCCAATTAGTTTTTGGTTTGCCTCTCCATGTATTCTTATTAATAACTATTTTTACTGTATTATGATGTGATAAGGTTGCATTTATTATTTCTGCTTTTTTGCATTTGTTTGCCATGTTTCTATGCCCTAGTACATGGTCTATCTTTGTGAATGTTCCATGCACTGCTGAAAAGAAGATATATTCCTTTTTGTCCCTATTTATTTTTCTCTATATATCTATTAACTCTAATTTTTCTAGGATTTCATTCACCTCTCTTATCTCTTTCTTATTTATTTTTTGGTTTGATTTATTGAGATCTGATAGGGGAATGTTGAGGTTACCCATTAGTATAGTTTTGCTATCTATTTTGGCTTTGAGCTCCACTAGCTACTCCTTTAGAAATCTGGATGCTATGTTGTTTGGTGCATACATGTTGCGTACTGATATCTTTTCATTGTTTAAACTGCCTTTTATTAGGATATAATTACCTTTCCTATCTCTTTTAACCAGATCTATTTTTACTTTGGCTCTGTCAGAAATCATAATTGCAACTCCTGCCTTCTTTTTCTCAGTTGAAGCCCAATAGATTTGGCTCTATCCTTTCATTTTTATTTTATGTATGTCAGCCTGTCTCATGTGTGTTTCTTGTAGACCACATATGGTAGGATTTTGATTTCTAATCCACTCTGCTATTTTCTTTGTTTTATGGGAGATTTCATCCCATTCACATTCAGAGTTATAATTATCAACTGTGTATTCCCAGTCATTTTGATTCTCTCTTTGTCTTGCCCTTTTTTCTTTCACTATTTCCTTCTTTAACAGTGTTTTGTTTCTAATCAGTTCCCCTAATCCCCTCCCTTTTTGTACTTCCCTTTCTCCCCTCTCCCTTCTTATTTCCATCTTATTCTTATTTATGGTCTTTTTAAGCTACCCCCCCACCCTCTCCCTTCCTAGTGTTGCTTCCCTCCCCACCAGTCCTTTTGTTACCCTTCTACTTCTGTATAGGGCATGAATCAATTCTCTGCCCCAATGGATCTGATTGTTTTTCCCTCTTTAAGTTGATTTCAATGCACTTAAATATTAAATATTTCCTCTCTCCAACCTCTTTACCCTTCCAGTGTATTGTTATTTTTCCCTGTTCACCCCACATGCACCTTTATGGAATATAAATTTACTCCATTTTGTTTGTTTTCCCATTTTTCTTAATATTACCTTCTTTTCCCCTCTAGTTTTGTATATATTTATACATACATACATACATATTTATCTCTTGACATTTCATCCTATACAGTTTGTCACTGTTCCCACTATGTAAACTTCTTCTAGTTACCCTATTGATAATAACAATTTTTAATATTTGCTAATATCTTCTTTTTTCCTAGGGATACAAATTGATTGAACTTATTGGGTCCCTTAAAGAAATGATCCCCCCCCCCCCCCCGCCCAACTCTCTTAATTATCTCATGTTGATTCTCTTAAGTTCTGTGTTTGGACCACAAACTCTCCGTTTAAATCCGGTTTTTTCTTTATGAATATTTGGAAGTCCTCAATTTTATTGAATGACCATACTTTCTTCTGCAAAAATATAGTCAGTTTTACTGGATAGTTGATTCTTGGTTGTAGACCCAGTTCTCTTGCTTTCCGGAATATTATGGTCCATGCGTTCCAGTCCTTCAGTGTAGATGCAGCCAGATCTTGTGTTAGTTATCCTAACTGTGGTTCCCTGGTATCTAAATGATTACTTTTTAGCAGCTTGTAATATTTTTTCCCAGGTCTGGTATGTTGTGAGGATTACTTAGTTATTAGTTTATATATAGTTTATGTGGACCTAGCAGGAGGGGCTGGAGAATTCCAAGATGGAATGAAGAAGCAGGAAGTGTCTGCTTGCTCACTGAGAGAGACTCCATGGTGGTTGGGGAAAGCTGTAACTGACCCTAGGAGACACCAGTTTACCAGTGATCCTGTGGAAAGACTGTCACCTACTTGTGGGAGATTTTGGTAGAGACTACTAATCCCAACCTGAGTTGCAGTTCAACTTGGGCTGGGTCATTTCCCAGAATCTACCCACCTGGAAGAGTACAGCAGGTGGTCCTGGAGGAGCAGAAATACCATTGGAGTGAGGCAGGACATTACTGAGTCTTTGCTAGTCTCTGGGCCCTGTCTTGCTTAAGTCTCAGTCAGTGTAGATAAGTCCCTTCCCTGATCCTGGATTTGCCCTTAGTC
The DNA here is from genome assembly GCF_016433145.1 of Gracilinanus agilis. Classification (NCBI taxonomy): domain Eukaryota; kingdom Metazoa; phylum Chordata; class Mammalia; order Didelphimorphia; family Didelphidae; genus Gracilinanus; species Gracilinanus agilis. Next base: position 479,494,393 of record NC_058132.1, read on the forward strand.
TGAAAAGTGTAGTTGCCCTTATTCCCATCCTTTATCTTAGTTGTCCCTGATTAAAAGTGTTATAAAACTCTTGCCTTTACTTGCTGGTTTCCATAGGCCTAGTCTAGATACTGCAAAGTGGCAGTTGGGCCTGACTGCCACTTCAGTAACAGAAGCCTCCTTAGCTGTTAAAACCTAGTCTCCCAACTTGTTTGGTCCTGCCTTCAGACACTCCTGTCACCCTAACACCCTTCTGGACCCACATTTTAATATTTAAGTCTACTTCCCTGATTATTCCCTATTACAGGTAGTTTTTGAATTTGGCTATAATATTCCTGGAAGTTGTCAGTTGTGGATTAAATGTAGGAGGTGATCTGTGAATTCTTTCAATTTCCACTTTTCCCTCTTGTTCGAGAATGTCAGGGCAGTTTTCTTGGATAATTTCTTGTAGGATGATGTCTAAACTTTTTCTTTTGTCATGATGTTCTGGTAAACCAATAATTCTTAAATTGTCTCTTCTAGCTCTGTTCTCCAGATCTTTGGTTGAATCAATGAGATGTTTCATATTCTCCTCAAATTTTTGATTTTTTAAATTTTGTTTTATATATTCTTGCTGCCTTGTGGAGACATTTGCTTCTAGTTGTTGAGTTCTATTTTTTAAAGACTGAATTTCATCCTTGGCTTTTTGGTCATCCTCTTTCTGGTCTGATTTTCTTTGTAGATAATCTTTTGCCTTCTTTGCTTTGTTTTCAAGCTGGTCAATTCTGGCTTTTAAGACTTTACTTTCTTGTTTTAATTCACGTATTTCCTTTTTAAAATTGTCTTTAGCCTCTCTTGATTGCTTTTTTAATTCCTGAAGTTCTTGAGTTAATTGAATTTTGAGCTCTCCCAAAGCCTGTGTCCATTTCACTGGAGTTTCTTCCTCTTCTTCTATTTCATTTTCTCTCTTTTCACTTCTTTGAAAGTTGTCAATTGTCATTTCTTTACTCTTTTTCTGTTGTTTACTCATATTTTCTCCTTTTCTGTTCTGCTAGTTCAAGCAGATGCATTTAATGAGCTTTGATGAAGGATCTTCCCCCAGCTGGCAATGAAGGTTTGTAGTTACTTTCTCTGCAATCTGTGGTGGAGGGGTATTGGAGTTTCCCTGCCCTCTAAAGACTTCTTGTCAGTCCAATTGATGGGATTAAGCCTGTATTGATTGGATTAGTCTGTATTGCTTAATGTGCCCTGAGGCTAAAACCTGGAGAAGAAAAAAAAAGTAGGGGGACAAGATGGAGTGTTTTCACTGAGCTATCCAGCAGTAGGGTACCCCTGCTCTCTCCTGCTGTTTGACCTGGTTTTCTTTCCTCTTGAAGCCCTTTCTTCTCTATTTCAGTGTGATAACACCAGATAGTCTGAGGTTTGGCTCCATCTAAGCTGCCATCTTCTGAGCATTTTTGCTGTGTTTCTCTGGCTTTCTCCTCCAGTCACCTCCCCAGATGCCTGTGTTCAACTCCCCAAGTCTGTAGGCAGCAAGGCCCTCTCTCCAGGCTGGTGCCCCTGTGTGCCTGGAGATTTCAGGGGCTGCTGGAGACTCCACACAGCACATGGGGGAGGGGTCCTGGGATTCCCCTTCTATGCCCTCAGACTCAACAGTTCAAGAATTCAAGCCTTTTTCTTGGCATATCTCTTTAGCTGTTCAGCAGTAGGGTCCCCCTACTCTGTCCCATTGTTAGATTTGGTCCTCTTTCTTTTCAAAGGGCATTGTTTTCTATCTCTGTAAGGAAAGGGTGTGGAAGTTTTAAGATTTGCTCCATATAAGCCACCATCTTTCGAGAATCCCTTAAGTCTTTCAAAACTGCTTGATTTTACATTGTTATCATTGTAAATTGTCCTGGTTCTGCTTACTTTACCCTGTACCACTTTATACAAGTTTTCTCTAATTTCTCTGAAAACATCTTCATCATTTCTTTCAATGTGATAGTATCCCACTACATTCATATACCCCTACTTATTCAGCCATTCCCTAATTAAAGGGCATGCCCTTAGTTTTTAGCTCTTTATAACCACAAAAAAATATTTGATAACTATTTTTGTGCATATGGGTCTTTTTCTCTATCTTTGATCTCTTTGGAATATAGATCTAATATTAAATGTAATAAGATTTAATAGTTTGTAGTGCATAAATCCAAATTATTTTTCAGAAAGGACAAACCAGTTCACTATCTCACCAATAATGCATTAATATCCCAATTTTTTCCTACAAATTCTTCAGCATTTGTAACTTTCTTTTCTGGGGGCAACTTTGCTATTCTGAGAGATGTAAAGTAAAACCATAGAGCCGCTTTAATTAGCATTTCTCCAAAAACTATTTTTAATATGACTCTTAATAGCTTGGATTCCTTCCTCTAAAAATTGCCTATTTATATCCTTTGAACATTTATCAATTGAGGAAAAGCTCATATTCTCATAAATTTGAATCCATTCTTTATACATATTGAAAATGAGATCTTTATCAGAGAAACTTTCTGTAAAGATTTTTTTTTCATTATTTCCTTTTCTTCTAATTTAACTATTTTGATTTTGTTTGTATTTTACTATATATTTTTTGTTTTGCATTTTACTATTTATATAATCAAAGTTTTCCATTTTATCAATAGCCAATGAATACTTTTAAAGCATGTATTGGACATCAGATATTCTGCTAAATGGTGAAAATGAAAAAAACGGGGGAAAAGAAAAGAAATACAGGCCCTGACCTCAAGAAATTTACAATGTAGTGTAGGAAGAAAACACAAAAAAAGGAAGCTGAAAAGTGGTGTGGCAAGGGCAGTGGAGGTACTTAATGTTGGGGGATGGTGGAGAAGCTGTACAGATACCAAAGTAGTACAGCCAGGTAAGAAATAAAAACTTCTAAGCTGAGCACCTTCCTTAAACAGAGGTTTTGGAATTCATGGTTTGATCAGAAGGACAGAGGGTGGGCAGTGGTAAGATACAGAACCTGGCTGATAGGCTCTTGGAGGATGATGAGGTTTTTCCAATAATGAGCTTCCTTGGGAATTGTAGAGAACTCAGAGAAGTTCCACTATAGTGTAGTCAGGTGAGAAATGAGCAGATTATATGTGATTATCTCTATCATTTGTTTGATAATGATTTTTTCCTCTATCCATAGATCCAAAAGGTATTTTCTTCTTTGTTCCTTTGATTTGTTTGCTAATGTTATCTATTATGTCTAAGCCATATACACATATGGAGCATATCTTCTTGAATGGTATGACAAACTGGTTATATTTAATTTCTACATGATTCCTTTCTGGCTTTTTCAGTAGTGTTTTTTACAAATAATGATTTTTTAATCCCAAGATCTGGGATCTTTGGGTCTATAAAACATAAAGCAACTGTGCTTGTTTGCATTTGTATATTCTGTACCTAATCTATTCTACTGATCAATCTCTCTTTTTCTTAATAGTATTAAATTATTTTGATAATTATTGCTTTGTAGTATAGTTTCAGATTTGGTACTGCTAGGTTTCCTGCCTTTCCACTTTTTTCAATTTCCCTGGAGATTGTTGGTCTTTCATATCTCTAGATGAATTTCATTTTTTCCCTATCTCTATAAAGTAATCTTTTGGTGGTTTGATTGGTAAGACATTGAATAACTAAATGAATTTAGGTAGTAGCATTGTAATTTTTACTCATTTGGCTCAACCTACCCATTAGCTATTAATATGTCTCCAATTATCTAAGTCTCTATTTGTATAAAGAATATTTCGTAGTTGAATCAATATAGTTCTTACGTGTAGTTTGTCAGGTAGACTTGCAAATATTTTATATATCCGGTAAATTTCTTTAATGAAAATTTTCCCTCTATCTTGTCCTACAGGGTCTTTTGGGGAATATTTTTATTAAATGCTAATGTGGACCTACTTTATAGCCTGCAACTTTGCTGAAGTTATTGTTTCACTTAATTTTGTTAGTTGATTCTAAGGTTCTTTATTTTATTTTTTAATTAATTAATTAAAAAATTCACATGGTTACATGATTCCTTTTTTCTCCCTCCCCTCAGACCTCTCCTCTCCCAGAGTTGACAAGCAATTCCACTGAGTTATACATAAATATATTATCACATGAAACCATTTCTTTATTATTCAGTTTTGTAAAAGAGCAAGCCTTTAAAACCAAAGCCCCAAATCACATACTGATATAAACAAGTGATAAATCACAGGTTTTCTTCTGGATTTCTACTCCCACAGTTCTTTCTTTTGATGTGGATAACATTTTTTCTCTTAAGATCCTCAGGATTGTCCTGGATTATTGCATTGCTATTAGTAGCAAAGTCAGTTACATTTGGTCATCCCACAATGTTAAAAATATAATCTTCTCCTGGATCTGTTTATTTCACTGCACATCAATTCATATAGGTCTTTCAAGTTCTTATAGAATCCATCAATTCATCACTCCTTGTAGCACAAAAGTATGCCATCATCATCATATGCCACAAAATGTTTAGCCATTCTCCAATTGAGGGACATCCCCATGTTTTCCAATTTTTTGCTACTGCAAAGAACACAGCTATAAATATTTTTGTTCAAACAGGTTCTTGTGCAGTTTTTAAAATTCTCTTTGGGGTACAAACCCAGAAGTGGTATGGTTGGATCAAAGGGCAGGCATTATTTTAAAGCCCTTTGGGCATGATATTAAATTGTACTCCAGAATGATGGGATCAATTCACAATTCCACTGGCAATGTTCCAATTTTGCCACATACCTTCCAACATTTATTATTTCCTTTTCCTTCATATTGGCCATTCTACTAGGTGTGAGGTGGCACCTCAGAGTTGTTTTGATCTGCATTTCCTTAATCAGGATTTAGAACATTTTTTCATATGATTATTGATAGTGTTGATTTCTTCATGTGAAAACTGCCTATCCTTATCCCTTGACCATTTATTTGTCAATTGGGGAATGGTTTGATTTCTTATAATTTGACTTAGTTCTTGGTATATTTGAAAAATTAAACCTTTGTCAGATAATTTTGTTATAAAAATTTTTCCCAGTTTGTTGCTTCCCTTCTAATTTTAGTTGCATTGGTTTTGTTTGTATAAGACCTTTTTAATCTAATACAATCAAAATTATTCATTTTATTCTTTTAATGTTCTCCATCCCTTGCTTGGTCTTAAATTCTTTCCTTTCCCATAGATCTGACAGGTATTTTATTCTATGTTCACCTAATTTATTTATAATTTCCCTCTTTATATTTGTCATCTACCTTTTGAATTTATCTTGGTATAGGGTGTAAGATGTTGCTCTAAACCTAATTTTTCCCAAACTGTTTTCTAATTTTCCCAGCAGTTTTTGTTAAATAGTGGATTATTGTCCCCAAAGCTGGGATCTTTAGGTTAATGAACACTAGTTTGCTAAGTGAATTTACCTCAATTCTATTCCATTGATCCATGCTTCTATCTCTTAGTGAGCACCATATTGTTTGACGATCACATCTTTATAGTACAGTTTAAGATCTGGGTACCGCTAGGCTACTATCCTTCACATTTTTTTTCATTAGGCCCCTTGCGTTCACATTATATCATCTGCAAAAAAAAAAAATAATAATTTTTTACCTCTTTGTCTGTGTTTATCCCCAATTTTTTTCTTGCCATATCATGGGAATAATCATTTCTAGTATTATATGTAATGGTGGTAATGTACAGCCTTGCTTTTTCCCTGGCTTTATTGAAAAGGTCTCTAGGATATCACCATTACATATAATGCTAGCTCTTGGTTTTATATAAGTATTACTTTTCTGTTGAAGAAAAGATCCTTACTTCTTATTTTCTAGTGTATTTTAAAATATTTTATATAATATTAGAATGATTTGTTCTTTAAATGTTTGACAGAATTCATTTTAAAGTTCTTCTGGTACTGGGGTTTTTTTTCTATGAAAGTTCAGTATTGATTGTTCAATTTCTTTTTCTGATTGGTTCTTTTATATCCTCTATTTATTATTCTGTTTATCTGGACACTTTTTTGGGCAAATAATCATAATTGCAATTTGATTGCAAGTATATAACTGGTCAAAATGTTTCTAATAATTTCCTTTATTTCTTCTTCAATTGTAAATTCTCCTTTAATTTTTTATACTGGTAATTTGGGTTTCCTCAAATTAGCTAATGATTTATCTATCTTATTTTTCCCCAAATAAATATAATAGTTTCTAATTTCATTTGGTCTATTTGAAAAAATAGGAAAAGAAGGCATTTTACCAAATTCTTTCTATGATACAAATATGGTTTTAAATCTTGCCAAAAGTTTCTTCTGCACTTATTGATATAATCATATAATTTTATTGTTGTTATAAACATGAACAGTTATATTTGCCATTTTCCTAATATTGAACCAACTCTGCATTTCTAGTAAAAGTCCAACATTGTCGTAGTACATAAACTTTATAATATGTTGTTATAGTCTCCTTACTAATATCTAATTATTTGTACCAAATGAAATTGAGGATTTTATCAAATAGTTTTATTTCCCTAATTTTACTCTTCCCCCTCTATCGTAGCATGCCAGCTAAAAATATCATAGTGACTTCATGTGAGGCAGAAACTGGAGGTGGTGGAGAATGGAGCTGTGACTCCTTGCCTAAACCTAGACAATTCATCAAATTGACCCACCAAGTAAAAATGCAATGCCCTGAGAAGAAAAACTCAATAGCCAAGTAATCTGTCTGAATGAGGTTAAATAGTAGCAATACTGTTGGAAGAGTAACCTGTCAGGCTCTTTATGACAATAGCTCATTGGCTAAACAGCCTACCTAGCCTAATCTAGTGGCAGGAATACCCAGTAGCTGAGCAATCATCCAGATTTAGCCTAATGAGTAGTTCTCTCAGAAATTAAATTCTCTTCTTGCCCAAGCAGTGGATTGATCCATCCTTGCAAAACATAAGATTGTATGAAGAAACATCACAGCTTAGCAGCAGAGCTACTCATCCATCAACATCAGTATTCTTTTGGATGGTGAATTTCATGCATACTCTGGGCAAAAAGAAGGCATTAAGGACCTTTTGTTCCAAAGTTTTGAGTTGCTTGTAAAGTTATCATTGCAACTTAATTTTGTGCTCATTCTTCCTCCCAAAGACTTTATATGTATTTTGGTGAGATTGTGACTCAATTTTTCTGAATGGGGGAAACATCATAACTATTTTTCTTGTTATGCCTTTTTAGTAATTATGTCTTTTTCTTAAAAAGCCAATTGAGTCAACTGGATTATTGTTAAGGAGGATCACACTGGTTGGGTCTAGCTGAATTAAGAGTATTAGAGGGATGGTCACTCAGGGGTGTAATGGTGGGACACCAGGGGTGTTAACTATTATTATTAAAATGTAATCTAAATGGTTTGTGGGTTCACACTGGGTTGAAGGAGAGACAGGACCAACCAGGATAGGGAGACCAGGGTTTACTGCCAAGCTGTTAACTGTCACAGGAACAGCGGTTAGGCCCAACAGTCACTCAGCCCTCCTAGGCTAGGGTCTATAGAACCAGCAGGCAAAAGGAAAAAGTTTATAACAGTTTAATTGAGGGAAATAATAATGATGGATGGGAATAGGGGATTCTATTCTTACAACCTAAGGGCAAACCACAGGGGCAGGGAAGGACTTGACTACACTATTCTATTGAACTAAGCCAGGCAGGGCCCAAAGGAAGCAGTACTGAAGTCACAGGGAAAACTCCTCCAAACCTGGTTCCAGCCAGGTTTGTTCAGCTCAGCTAAAGGGCCTGAGGATGGCTTTCAATTGGGGTTTCTCGGTAAATCCAAAGATGGTCACAGGATGCCAAGAGCCAACTCTACCAGGACAGGTGATCCAAGGTACCCAGGTAGGGAGAGTGAGTCTGCAATGCTGTCCACCAGATCACAAACCACTTCCCCACTTGGTGCTGCTCTGCAGGTCTGATGTCCACTGCTGAAAGCCTCCACCTCTCTCAGGATCCCAGGGAATCTGGATGCAGTTTTTCCCTAACTCTGAGATCTCCCAGGGTTAGCAACAGTTATGTCCCCAACCACTAATGGAGTCTCTCTCAGAGTCCAAGCCCAACTTCCTGCTTCTTCATTCCATCTTGGAAGCCTCCAGCCCTTCCTGCTAGGTCCAACACTAATACTAAATTAATCTTCCTCACAACGGGTTATTCCTAAATTCTAAGATAACTACTTGCCTTGTCTCTCTCATCAAACTGAAAACTTCGTAAAATCAGAAACTTTGCCTGATATCTCTACAATCGTTATATTTATAGAACTTAGTATTGGTAGGGAGCCATAGTTATCTAGAGTAAATCTTACATTTTACATAAGAGGAAACAGTGGTGAGGAGCTCTTCATAGCAACAGGGTAGGGATTAGAACCAAGATCCCTTGATTAAAATTTGAGTGCCTCACTTTCTTGCATCTTTAATGCACCAAATGACACTTTTTGTGGCACACTAAACAAAGCTCTGAACAGTAAGCGTGCTGGAGGGCTAAGTTAATACTGCTGACATACAAATCATAGATTCCCATGGTTTAGGGGATCTTGAACAGACATCAGATTCATGCCTCTCTCCTTGTGTATCTATGTATGTGATGCTATATCTATACATCTCCCTTGCATTTAGCATAGTGCCTGGCACACAGTAGGCTCTTAATAAACATTTATGGATTGACTATGTACTTTAATCTTCCTCCTATGCTGAGTCTCTCTTCCCAAGGGTTCCAATTCATTCCAAAAATGTGTTCATAAAAAGCACCAAGATGCTTTCTGATTTTCCTGTAGCTCCTCTGGTGTGGTAGGACCTGACTTATCATGTCTGCTTAACAAAAATCTTCCCTACACATTTTGTTTCCTGTTTAGACAAAAGGGAGCCATATGGCTCTAGGTATTGAACATTACGCAGTAGGAGTTGGAGCATTTTGCTGGATATGTCATGCATGTCAGTGAAGTGAAAGACATGTCTCACTCTTTCTTTTCAATGCTAGCATGTCACTCATCTAGGCTGTGACATGACATTGTGGATCATCAATTAAATGGAAAAGTTGCTAGCAGACCCTTAAAGACATAGGGAGCTATTCTCCTGTTGGTGAACATGCATAATTCCTATTAATGTTAGCAGGACTTACAGGTACGCACCATTTCAGGTAGGCCTCATCCTATCACATCCAGCAGATGCACAGCAAATATGTGACAGTCTAGAAATTAGTCTTTGCCACACTCAAAAAGCAGGTGATTAAGTCAAAAGAATTCCCCAAACACCAAAATTCCAGATGAGACATAGAAAAAAGCAACATGAGGGGGGAAAATCTATTAATAAAAATCTTTGGGAGCTAAAAAAATGCACTCTCTGTATCCCGAGGTATTAAGTATCTGTCGCTCATTTTATGTCACGTAGTAAGAATTTTTATACTAACTTTTTGCAGAAAAGTCAAAAGTCAGCTTTGAAAGTTCTGAGAGCTGTCAGATTCTCATCCTGCTTTAAGAAAATGGACTACTCATACAATTTGGTTCACACCAGGGAGGGGAAACGAATGGAGTAAGAAAGAGGGAAGCTAACCAAGAGTAATAAAGCTCTTGTTTTCTAAAAAGGAAAAACTTAAGAGTCAAAATGTGGGAAAACTCTGGGGGGGGGGAGGCAAGTGCTGGTTGATAGAACTATTATCTTGTGGATGAGGGAGATGCCTCACTTGACATGTTTTTAAATAAAGATGGACAACACACCAGAGAAAGCAGTGTGCAATAGTTTGTAGAAGTGCATAGTCCTTCACTATTAGGGCAGAGGTAAGACAGCCTTGATTGCTGGGTCTTTTCCATCCCTGATGTCTATGCCTGCACAGTTCTATGACTCATATGTCTCAAGTTTGTCATGTTGACGAGTTGACAGTTCTTCTCTGGCTGGAAATGTGTCTAGTGGCAAAGTCTTATTTTATTTTATTATTTTTAATCTTTTAAATTCTCCTTAATAAGTGTTTTAGTCATTTTCAAGCAAAATCTCAAAGGAATTTCCTCCTCAGTATTTTTTTTGGATCATCTTGAAATGAAGGGAAATCACTGACTCTTAGCCATCTTTTTAGCAAATTAAAGTATTGCCTTTTAATTCCAACCCCTCAATACATCTGGGACATGTCATTCAACTAGGAAAAATGCCCTTTTAAAGTGCTAAGTGGTAGCAATTTTGCGATTTCTGCTTCTGATTGTGGAAACTTGCCTCTCCAGGAGAAGTGACTCAAAATCCCCTCCTTTGGTCCACATGTAGGGTGGAACAATAAAGCTATATTGGGAAGCTTAATAACATATATTAATTAAGATCCACCACCCTTCCTAATGGTGGTTATTTTCCAGTGAGTATAGAACATTCACTGCCTGAGTGAAAAAGCCTGTCAACTTGTACTTTTACAATATACATGAAATAAAATATGTGGCTGGGCGATTATTCACCATACCCAAAAGCTTTTACAGTAATGATAGCTTAAAACCAATGTAGATGAAATGAATTCAAAACATGAGAGAACCAGCAAGAGTACAGCCAGTTCTTGTGCCATAATTCCTGTTTAAGCAACCACCTGTAGGCAAAGGTTAAAAGTATTAGACACCTCTAGACCTGTATATAGTACAGCAAACTAGTTCAGAATTACTCATTACAAGAGACTAATTGAGTAGTAGCCAAATATAGCACTAAAGGATTCTTGAGTAACTTACTCTATTATCCTTGAGAACAAAGAATTCTCCTCCATCCTTCTCTCTCGCCCTCTCCTACTCTCTCTTATTCTCTCTCTCCCTCTTGCACTGTGTACCTCCCTAGTCCCTATTTCTCTCTGTCTCTCTCATTCTTTCTCTGCTTCTCTGTTGCAGTCTCTCTGTGTCTGTGTTTCAGTTTCTATCTCTGTTTTGCTCCCTGTCTGTTTGTCTCTTCTTCTTGACCTTCTCCTTTTCTTACCCTGCACTTGATCTTTCAAACTTCAAAAAATCAAAGATCTAAATCTCTTATTTGGATCAGAAATAATGCATGCCAGAACCAATAGCAATATTCCCCAGAAAAGCAGTAGCTGATGGCAGAATTTGCCTTCTAAGAAACATAGCCAAGGCAAACTAGACTCACCAAAATAAATGCAACTTCAAAACTCAGCAAGGATATTTACCATCAGAGTACACCACAGATAAAGGAAGGAAATTGCATGAGGACTCAGTGAAATGAGAAGAAGACTTCCAGTAAACAGATTCCGAGTTAACCCTTTGGCCATATGAGCTTTCTAAGTTTGACACATTTTCCCTTCAGGAATCTAGGGATTCTAGGGAAATCAATGGATTTCAAGTACTTCCTGTTCATGAGCCCTCCCCTCACACCCCCAATGTATTCTTCAATGATTATCACCATTTTTATGCCCTTTGTAGAGTAAAGAATAAAGATTTTTTTTGTTTTCTATTTTATATCCCTCTCTGGCATATGATTGGCTTTGACAACATTTATTCCTCTTAAGGATGTGCATTTTTAATCTGTGCTCAGAGATATATCTCTTCTGTACCTCTGAAAAGCCAAGATAGCTTTTAAGTGTGTAAGTACTAATTCAAGGCACTTTATTGAAGCTTTTTCAAATGGTTAAATCCCTTTGGAGAAAAGTTAGTTTTAGATGATTCAGACAAACAGAGGCAGCAATGAGCTGGTGCATAAATCCAGGCAGGGAATCATAATTTCAGTTCAGGAAAACTCCAGAATATTATAAGACTATTTTTTTTAAGTCAGGAGGTAATTTTGTTTGTGTGACCTTGAGAAAGGTTCATACCATTTCTACCCCAATATTTCCCTCCACCTGTGAAGTAAGAGGCTATATGGTACAACAGAAAGATTGTTGGCTTTGTAGTCAAAGAAACTGGGTTCAAATCCCATTTCTATCCATGAATCTCTACTGTGGGTAAGTCCCAACAATCTGGGCCTCAGTTTTCTCATCTGTAAAATGAAGATGTTGGACCAGATTGCCTCTGACATACTTTCTAGCTTTAAATCTATGGTCATTAACAATATGCTGCAGCCTATGATCATGACAAAGCTAGCTACTGTGTTACTGTGCCCACCTCACAGAAGTGGTACAGAATAAAAAGGGAAAATAAAAAAGGGAAAGTGATTTGAAGATTTCAAAGCACTTATAGAAATGAAAGGGGTTTTTTTCATAGCTTCTTTCAGAACCATAATTCATTGATTGCCTACTCCAGATGGAAAGGGGAGAAGTGATAGGCAATGCACAGGATCAAAGAATTTCTGGTACCATTTGCTCACAAACCCCCTGACTTCTATCCCAACATGTTCCTCAATGATTATCAGACAGTTATGTTTTTTAATGCCCTTTGTGGCATTAAGCCTTTTCCTTGACATCTTTCCCTCCAACATCTTCCTCTCCAACAAAAAATATCGAAGTTACTGATCTATTTCTTGTTAGCAGCTAATGCAAAAAACTGTTTCTAGTATATAAGGAAGGAGGAAAAGTCTCTTCCCTCTCAACATCTCTTTGTGTGTCTCTGTCTCTGACTCTTTCTCTCTGTCCATCTGTCTCTCTTCCTTATCTCATATGAGGAAAAGAAAAACGAATGAGACTGGTGGCCCACAATATTCTGGTGTTTGTGGAAAAACTCAACCAACATGAGGGAAAATAGGAGTTAGGTAAGTCATGGTCACGTTTGGTACTGAAGACTATTTCAGAACATTTAATTTCAATTGCTATTAAAAATGAAACTGTCTTTCTAATCTGGAAAATGAGAGGGGTAGATTAGGTGATATCTCTATGGTCCCTTCTAATTCTAATTCCATTTTTTATCTGATTGTAAAACTTGTCTCTTTCAGTGATATCACTTTGTGGCAGAAATATGAAAGAATGATTATTAACAAAATTATAGGAAACAGAGAAACAATGACAGACAGACATTAAAATCAATAAACACCAACTTAAAAAGACATGTGCCTCTCAACTGAAATATTGCTGAGTCCAGGCAGGCAAGGAAGTCTACCAATGAGGCTCCTCCATGGAAATCTTTTGGACTCCACATGCTCATAGTTTCAATTCAGGAATAGACAGGAGAGCTCTGCCTGTTCTTAATTGCCGTGATTGTGACTACCTAGAGAGCAGATCTCTAAGAAGGCATCTAAGACTTTGGATGATCTAACAATACAACTGCTTTAGTTAGGACGTATGAAAGAAGCTTTAATAATAATACAGTTAGAGACTGGGTCGGTTATTTCACTGATAAAGGGAACTTCCTTGAGAGGAAAATCCCTCTACCAAAATAGGTTAGTACATGCTCTTTGCTTTAGGTTGTTATTGTTCAGTCATTTTTCAGGCACGTCAGGCTCTTTGTGATCTTATTTGAGATTTTCTTGGCAAAGATACTGGAGTGGTTTGTCATTTCTTTCTCCAGCTCATTTTATAGGAAACTGAGGCGAATGAAGTTAAATGACTTGCCAAGGGTCATATAACTATTAAGTTTCTAAAGGTAGATCTGAACTCTTCCTGATTCCAAACCTGGCACTCTATCCACTATGCCACCCAGAAATCTTCTTTGCTTTATAGGTTTAGAGAATTTCCTAGCAATCTGAAGAATTAAGTAATTTTCCTAGGGTCATACAGTGTGTGACAGAAGTAGGAACTGAAGGGAGTCAAGTGGGTTTTCCTGATTCCATGAAGAGTTCTTTATCTACTATAACATACTGACTCTTGATTCAAATAAATAAATGAATAAATAAATAAATAAATGTATATGTATATGTGTTTAAAACCTATGAGTCAGTAAACACAAGTTTCCTCATTTTAACCCTGAGAATAAATATTTCTCAAACACTGAGAAAAAACCTGATTTCTTTATCAGCCCTCTCATATTCTTTCACCTCCAAACACTAGATTGGGTAGATGAGGGAGGGGGCAAGTTTATCACTGGGGCTCAGGTCAATTGTTACATTTTCAATATGAGCATTGACACATTGGAAATAAACAAATGCTACATATCATGGCTTGATTTATTGTTTTGGTGATTATCTAAATTGAAGAAAATGATGGAAAATGACAATAATGAAAATTAAGCTTAAAAGAGAAAGGTCTGCAGAAGGTGATATATGAGTTGTCTTCTAGGAAGCCAACTATTCTACAAGACAAGTGAAAAGAGAGAGAATTCCAGTCTTATTTCTCTTTATTCCCCTTAACAAACTAATTACTATGGCAAAGTAGACTTCATTTATTTCTTCAAAGTGTTTTAAAATATCTACTATGTGACAGGTACCAGGAATATAAAAATAAGTAAACCAATCCTCAACATTCCTCAAATTTGTCCTTTCCTCCAATGCTGAAATTGTACATTTTATACTTCAAACCAAAAATGAATTTCCAGTCGTATACTTTTATACCTTCTGAAATACTTTTCCTTCAAGATCCAGCTCAGCTACCACCTCTTCCATGATTCTTTCCCTCATGCCTTTTGCTAGAAATGATCCCTTTCTCAAAACTCTATATACACAGGTTAACATTTAAGCTTATAGTTATTTGCATACACATATCATCCCTTTAACTAGATAGTAAGTTCCCTGAGAGCCAAGATTATGCCTTTTTTTTTAAATCATTTTCCTTGGCACCTAGTCTAGTGCCTGAAGAAAAATAGGTAAAATATAAATGATTTTAATTATCAAATTAAACCAACTCCTTAATGGTGTTCTAAAGATGGTAACTGTTATAGGAATTTTTAGGGGAGAGAGATTGATAAGGATTGGGGCGTAAAAGCTAAGTAAGGAGGCATGACTTGAGTAAAATCTTTTTTTAAAAAAATTTATTCTGGGGAATTAAAAGCAATAATAAAAAGAGATTGTCTTTATTTTTTCATACCTACTTTATTTTCCCGGAATAGAACTAGTTGAAAGGAAGGCAAGGAAGGGAGAATCTACTTGACAGAGAGGGGAAAATAAAGAGGAAAATATTATATAAACCAATCAAAGCAAGAGAGAAAAAGGAACTAATAAGCAAAACCTTACAGGCAAGGAATAACCAATGAAAGGAGGGGATCAAGGTGATGGGAAGAGAGGCAGTGGGAGTAGGGTCACCCAATGAAAGATTAAGGTGAAGTAACTGAAGAAACCTCACATTGCGTTTGTAGCAGAAAAGGGGAAATCCTTCTTGAAAGAACCCACATTAGAGACAGATGGAAGAAGCAGAAACTTAATTATCATAACCATAAATGTTAATGGATTAAACTATCCAATAAAATGAAAAATAGTAATATTGTTTAAGGAAATAAAGCCTCTTAGTTTTGGATAAATCTAACAGAAAGAAAACCAAAATTAAAATATCAAACTAAACAAATTGCTAGAAAAATGAGAGTTAAATGACTTATGGTGTCTTCTAAATGGTACTACAATGAAACACAAACATTTCTTAGCATCACATAGAACCTTTATAAAAATTGATCAGATACAAGGCCACATAAATATTACAAACAAATGTAAAGAGGCAGAAAAGGTTTATACAACCTTTAGAGAACAAAACACAATAAAAATAGTTAATGATAAAAAGTAAAGTAAGCAAACCAGGAAAAAAATATGAAAAAGTTGGTTACTTCACTCTAAATGGTAAAGAAAATCTACCAACAACAAAACAATGGAAACTATTGCAAAATTATAATAACCAATCTTGACACCAAAGAAGAGATATTTGAAGATTCATCACCCTGATTCTTTACATAGGAGGGAAACTATGAGTGTAAAACATAACATATGGATGTCAGGCTTTTTTTGGTATGTCGTTAGTTTCATTTAATGTTTACCGCTTCTTTTTATTCCTCATTATAAGGAATGACTCTCTGAGACATCAAGGATGGAAGGATACATTGAACAATAAAGGTGATATAAAAAATGAAATATATACATAAATTTTATTTTAAAATATAACTTGCTCTTTCATAGATTACCTATGATAAGTGGGAGTATGGTATAGACCCACAGGTAAGCATATTGCAATGATGGAGTTAATTTGATTAAGATTCCAAGAATTGGAAGAAGAATTGTTGAAAGAAACAAGATAGTTGCCAAGAAGATATAGAAGGAGGTAAAACATTGCAGGGGTTGCATCTACATGTAGTGAAAGATGGAGATAATCACCAGGCAGGACAACAGAATCCCAGGTAAAGTGTTTAAAAATGAGAGGTTAAGTGTTCAGGAGTGTTATTTAATATGTGAAATAACTAAGTATCTATTAAATCTCATTCTTTGATAATAGGTTACCAGCTGAGTTGTCAGAGTATACCGGCATTCAAGTTCTCCACAATGCCTTTCTCAACTTATTTTCCATTATTTCCCAAGACCAAATCTGCACACAGACATACCCCAGTCAAGTCTGTTTGTTCATTGTTCCTCAACATGTCTACCATCCCCAAGACTTTTGCTTATAACATTCCTCTTATCTAGAATGTACTTGCTTCCTCTTTGCCATTTCTAATTCTACTTATATTTCATGACCAAGGTGAACTCATAGTATCACAGAACCATAAATTTAGAGGTGGAGAGGACCTTAGAGGCCTTCTAGTTCTAGAACTTTGTAGCAAAACTATGATCTTCAGAGGTTAAGTAACTTGCCCAAGGTCAGAAAGGTATTAAGTAATAGAGTCAAGTTTTGAACCTAGATTCTCTGACTTCAAATGCAATGCTTTTTCTTTTTTTATGCAAACATTTATTTTTTAAAAATATTTTATTTTCACAGTTATGTGTAATAATAATTTTCAACATATGTTTTCTAAAATTATAAGATGCAAATTGTCTCACTTCCCTTCCCATCCACCTCCCTAAGATGGCAAACAACTTGATCTGGGTTATACATGTATTATCATGCAAAACATACTTCTTTCACAACGCTCTTTCATGATACCACAAAACCTAATCTCTTCCAAGAAACCTTCTCCAGGGATATTCTTTCTTTGCAAAAACTTTCTGTGACCATTCCAAATCACAATCAGCTTTCTTTCCTTTCAATTTCTTAAATATTCTTTGTCAGTACTAATCATTTTATACTTGTTATAGGATATCTATCCCATATCTTTTAATTTTTGCCATGAAAGTTTTGCTTTATTAATTAGGCCCATCATTTATAGAATGTAGCATAGCCATTTGCATATTTAATGTAAAGTTTGTCAACTCATTGATCTATCAAAGAACCCAAGAGAAGTCTCTGAATTAGTGAGAATCTTCTATAAGGAGATGGATACTCAAGGACCCCCATTGCCGTTTCCTACCTAAAAATCAAGAAGAGTATAAATCTTTTGGATACAGGGCCCATTTATGTAATCAAGTTTTGAGCTTGACAGGATAGAATAAAGGAGATGTAAGAGATCCAATTAAACATATTTATTTGTGTTGAGTTCTTTGACAGAACTGACAAGTGAATCCATAGAGATACAGACCCAGTTCTCCCCTCTCCATCCCTTCCCTAGGTTTCACTTTCTTTTAGGGCTTTACATGTTGTGATTCAAAAGCCTATTTTCCATTTTTAAAGGTGATGTTTAAAACAACAAAAATATCATAAAACTCATTATGGTGCCACCTCAAGAAGTCATATCCCCAATCCCTGGAGGAGTTAACCCATTTAATTTTGCAACTTTCATTCTGATACAGAAGTCTTAATTATGAGTAAGAGAGTTCAGTTTATCCAGTAACAAGTTCAATACTAGCTTCATATACCATGTCTAGCTATCTACCCAACCTCTTGTACACAAGTAGATATGATTTCTCCACCCCTTCCCTCTCTTGCCCTGGCCATAATAATGGAATACTACCATTGTTTCTAGGAAAAGTGTAACTATAGGGGGCCATCCCTCTATATGATTTTTTGGGGTCCAGAGCGGTGTGGTGGCATAGGATGGTTAAAGCAGGAGAAAGAAAATGAGAACAACTAGACTAGTGGTTAGCCCATGCTGTCCCAAATTCTGTGGGCATGGAAGTTTATTATATATCCTTCTCAAAGAGGTCACAGTTGGTAAGGGGCAATAAATCACACATAATCCATTGAAGTCTAAAGAATACAGATGCAAAGACAAATGGTCAAATTCCAAACCCCAATTTCAGGAGGGGATAATTCCAGGAGAGGAAATATCCCAGGGAGATGCTCACCAGTCAAATCCTAAAGGAGTCAGTTCTAATCTGAATATGCACTCTTATCTGATTAACATTTGTTAGGAAAGGAATCATTAACTCAGTAGATGCTGGTCTGCCACTTCAAAGCTCTCCAATAAGAATTGTAAGAAAGGTGGGGATCAAAGACTGAGTCAAAAGAGGAGCCTCAGATTTTTATCTTAGATGGCCCATTCAGTCTGCATCCTGACATGCAGTGCAGAAAAATCATACACACAGTTTTACTTGCCGATGATTTTGTAATGGGATCCAGATAAAATATCTGTTACAGACTCTGTTTCTCTAAATGACTCCTAATAGCCTTCTTGGAGGGATCAAGTTGATTTTGGATTAACCTACCTGCTGGTACCAGAGCCTTTTTTGGGGCTCAGGTGACCAGGACCAAACACAAAGACTGCCTCAGCCTGGATTGGTCACGTAGGGAATCCAGATAACAGGCCCTAAATTTGATCCTATTTCTCCAAAGGTTTTAATACATAGAACGGCTTCCCACATGTAACAATAACCTGCACTCTATTTCAACTCATCATTCCCATGATTCAGACCAAAACTCACTTTCCCGAGTATCATAGGCATTGTATCCCTTAATTAGGAGTTAAGTAAAAAATAAGTTCTCAATGAATATCTTTTTCATTCATTTACATTTTAAAGGGAGACTATACAGTGCCTTTTACTTGCTTCAAAAACACACAAAGAAGCTTGGTGAGATTGCTTTTGGGAGAATAAGATGATACGTTATGGAGAAGACACATTCTCCTCTTCAGAACACCTGAAAGTATCCTATGGCTATGTCCTATCCACTTAACCATGTAGAGAAAGAATTTTGATAGACTTCTAAGTCAGAAATGGGTATACAGTCAAAAGGTACTAATAGGAAAAAGTACGTCTTTATCTGTCTTTTCTTCTTGACTTTATTCAAAAGGAGGTGGTGAGTAAATCTGTAAGCTTCTTGTATGAAAGAAGAAAAAAACTAACTCTTTCCACCTAGATCAACAAGAAGCCAGGAGGACCAGATCTGCTCTTGTCTCTGACAATCTTAAGTCACCAAATCATCACTAACTTGCTGTTTGTTATACTCTTGCCCATATTTGGCCCTACCTCCAAGGACTTCTTAAAAGGATAAACCAGACACAGGTCAGAGCTAGTACATAGGATACAAGTGAGGGCTCTGTTATTATAAGGACTGGGAAATTAAAGATAGGGCTTACAGTCAAAGACACCATTTGGGACAATGATCCTGGATACATGCCAGACCCCCATCAACTTTGCAGGGCATTACATCTAGGACCCAGGATGATGGAGGGTAGGTGTATCATTTTCTCCATCCTTACAACTCTTAGGTCCTCTCACTATAACTGTTCAGGTTTGTATTTCAGGAAGCCAGGAAAAATGGCTTACTCCAACCAGACAGGAACTCAGGCCTAAGGGGATGATGGAGATGAAGATGTTCAGTCCTTAAAACGCAGCATTCAGAGCAGGTTTATTTGAATGACAGACCTTCTTTATTGTGGAAAGTCTAGTACCTGCCACTTGATATTTATCAGTTGTAAAATATTTGTAAATTACTTTGTGTTCCCAACAGAAAAGTTCTTACAAATAGAAAATGAGGTTTAAGTTCACACGTACATTATTCTTGATTTATGGCTCTTGACATATGGATGTTTGAGCTCCTGATAAATGTCAGAATTAAGGAACTTAATATTGCAAGATTAATAAATTAATGTGTCATATTGACAAGTCAACAGAGCATTTATAAAACACCTATTATGTGCCAATATACTGTGCTAAGTCATTGAATACAATATGTGTATGAGAAAACATTTTAATAAAGAGTATACAACCCAAAATGCTTATATCAGAATAGAATGCTATTTTGAAACAAAATTTGTTTTCAAACAATAAGTTTGTATGAGAAAACATTTAATAAAGAATATTCAACCCAAAATGCTTATATCAGAATAGAATACTATTTTGAAACAAAATTTGTTTTCAAACAATAAATTTGTTTTCAAGTTTATGTTAAAACAGCATGTTTTGTTGGACAGAATATTAGATTCAAAGTCAGGAGAGATCTGGTTTCAAATCCTGCCTCTGGCACTTACCAGTTGTATGACCATGGATAAGTTACCTAATTTTTCTGAATTTTAGTCTCCTTATCTTTCAAATGGGTTTAATGATACCATAGTGCTTATAGCATGGTTGAACCCCACAAGATTATTATATGGATTGATTGGAACAAAAGATGCAAAATTCTCTGCAAACCTTACTCACAATAGACAATTTGAATCATAACTCTGCAACTTATTACCTATGTGAATATTGAGCAAGTGCCCTAACCTCTGTCTGCCTCAGTTTCCTCATCTGTAGAATGAGAGATTTGGATTTGATGATCTCTAAGTTGACTGCCTGCTCTGATTCTATTCATTTCTTTGACTAACAGGAGCAATTTAATATCACAATCTTCCCAAGGATGATATTAGTATTCTTGTTATTATTGCTAATAACAAGTAGAATCACCTTGTGTTGTTAACAATATATATTATGATTCAAAAATGAACTGGGGCTAATGTCCATGGCAGAATAATTAGCTATTCATTAATTATTAATTATCCTTTTGGAGGATAATAATTTGTAAGATCTTGGTAATTGCTTTGATTACAATGGTAGGTAACAATATTTACTGTACTGTGTGAGATTTAAACATAGGATGAGAAATTCAACCATACCATTACTTCTTGACAGACATTGATGACAGTAAATGAAAGCAGGAGACTTTAATTCAAACAAACAAATGATTAGAGTTGACAACAGAAGTATAAACAAGACCTAATAAAAGAGCCAATTGATCTTCCCTGTTAAGACATTAGCCCATTAGGCCTTGTGACATACACATATGGCAATGATCAATATAAGGTAGTGAATAATGTAATAATATAATGTAACAAGCTCTTTAATGTCATTTGTGCTCAAGAGGAGACTAGCTATTTATTTTTCTGGACATGGAGGGGACAGTGCTCTAAACTGGGCCATCCCTGGCTGCAGGAGAGAAAATTGGGGTAACCTGAACATCTTGTCTTTTTTCAGATGAGGAAAGGGAAGAGGAATGGCCTTTGGTTCCTGAAACCCTGCTTTGTCCTGTCACCATGGGGACTGTCTTGCTCTACTTTGCGGAAGAAGCCTCACTTTGCACCTTACATGCCCTGATGAAGGTCAATTGTCCCATATCCAGAGAGAGCATGAGATTGAAAGACAAAGAATGAGGACCCCAGGGCTATGGTCAGTACTTGAACGGAGCAGATTCTTCAAGCAAGAACCTTAGGGGGCCGGGGATAGGGAGATGACAAGACATAATCTCCTCAATTGCCATGCTCTGTGTGCAAGGAGGGCTGCTTAAGGAAAAGCCAGGGCTTGTAAAAAATCATTAAAACCTCTGCTCAAATGGAAATGGGTGCCTTGAGATTTTTAAATTTCCATGAACAGCAACCTTCCACCGGCAAAGAGCCTGACGCATATGTAGCAATATTAAAAGGAGGGATCAGAGATTCCCAAGATCCCCAAGAAACTGAAGAGAAAGAATAAAAGGCAATTTTCAAATCACAGGCAGTAAAGCCCGCAAGTGGCCTCCCCCAAACTCAGCCCCACCCCTGTTAAGCCTCAAAACTCATTTAAAAACACCCCTGTGCACCCTCAAGAAAATATTTGCTAAGGTTAAAACTGTTCCTAAATGGCTGGTTTCCTATTAAATAAATTTCTTTGCAGTAGAAGGAGACAACCACATTAGAATTAAATATCACAGCCAGGCCCCCTGCATATTTTCCCCAATACATAAGCAGAAAAAAAAGTGTGGTCAAGCTTATAGTTGTTCCATTTGCCAACTGCAGATAATAATATTAATAATAATATTATTATTATTGTTATTAGTGGGGGAAAATCATGTGGTGACTATTTCCATGAGTAAAGGATATTATTGACTTTATGATGCTCATAAAAAAAGTTGAAAATAAAGGAAAGAGTAAGGGATCCATTGCTAAGATTGGATGACGTAGCCCATTTCTCTGTGCTTAACATTGTGATTAAATATGGTGGGGCCCTGGGGAAGCAAATTTTTGATTTGAAGGTTAAGCCAATATTAGCAAAAAAATAAAATAAAGTGAGTCAAATGGCCCAGAGCATCACAGCCACAGTCGATTCCAAGAATGTTTAGTTACAAAATGAGCAACCGACTAATTGTGTAAATGCTGTTAATTAGATGTGCAGAGCCCCTAACCGGGCTTTTCCCTGTAACTAATAAGAAATCAATTAGCTAATGAAGTGGCCATTAAATGCAATGCTAATCTTAGCTGGG
Source organism: Gracilinanus agilis (assembly GCF_016433145.1). NCBI lineage: Eukaryota > Metazoa > Chordata > Mammalia > Didelphimorphia > Didelphidae > Gracilinanus > Gracilinanus agilis. The sequence continues at coordinate 479,516,859 of NC_058132.1, forward strand.
GTATTTTTAATGTTTCTCTTTTTTTTCCCTTTATGATCCTTCCTAATTGCCACTGCCATACGGCGCTCACCGCGTTCAGCATGTCTAATGAAACATCATTATATCATAACTGGCATGCTTGGAAGAGTTAGTGGCAAACCTGCTTCCCAATTATTTTTAATTGCCAGACATACTCACAACTGGGCCTTTTACCAAGTAGTTCAGAGCCCTGTACTGTCATGTCATATACACAAAGATTGTGTTTTCTTTTCTCTGCACATGAAGGTTGGCTGTAGTATCGGTCGTGATGAAGAATACACACTGCAGCCTAAACAAGGAGAGAGCACGATTACCTTTTCCCTCCCTTTGATCGGAACCCAGGGAAGCTCAGCATCATCTTTCCCCAAAGCACAGGCAAGTCAGCAAATCTGAAGGAGGATGACTCTGTCCTGGAAAACAAATGCTTATGAGAAGGTCCACATGCCCATGAAGGCATGCGTGCTATATTTCTGCTTTGGTTAAACATATACATATACTCATGATATAATATATACTTTATCTATATTGCTGATCCAGGTCCCGGGGTTTCTTCCACACATGAATAGCAACTACCCATCTCATTATTCAATGTATTTGGACAGCTTATAATTAAGAAATGGTTTGTTATCAGAGGCTCTGAAGGTCAAGGTGCTAACAATTTTTTTCACTTTTGCAAAATAAACATTTGCTCCAATCACTGCTTTTCCCCCCTTGAATTTGAAAACACATGAGAAGAAATAAATATCTCTGATTTTGAAAGGTTGCCAATGTTGTTATTTATCTTTCAAGAATCAATTAACTCCTCGTGAGATCTTTTCACCTAGAAAAGGAAGAACTCTCTAATTCTACATATACCAAAACAGGCTATATCGAGATCATGCAAACAAGTTTTCTTCCCCTGCCATAGTTCCCCAGCATGCTCCACCCCTCACCCCATTATACAATAGCATTCAAGACATCTGTGTCCAGAAACATTTTTTGAGGGGGGAGGAAAGGAAGGAAAGGAAAGGAAAGGAAAGGAAAGGAAAGGAGGGAGAGAGAGAGAGAGAGAGAGAGAGAGAGAGAAAGAGAGAGAGAGAGAGAGAGAATGTTTTCAAAAAAAGATTTTTTTTAACTTTTTTATAACATGCAAATTGAATTGGTTAATTCTGTACCCCAGTTTTCAGGAAATCTGCCACCAGCAGCTGCCACTGTTTCATATGTCAGGAGGACAAAGATACACTGTGACATTTTGTTCATTAAATAAACAAACCAGGTTCAGGCTAACAACATTAGGTAGAAAGCCCCATCAATTCTTGTACATTTGGTTCACCTAATCAGAAGTGACAATTGTTCTTTAGATTCATAAGGACTATATTGAAGAACAAAAGAGAGGGAAAACTGTGGAGAATGTGGAAATAGCAACAACAGTTGCCATTAAAAAATAGGTTGATGTATATTAATGAGGAACATAACTTTTGGCCCAAGGCGACTTTAAATAAATTCGGCTACTAACAAGGTTACTGAAAAGGGGGGGAAATACCCAAACCTGTCCTTGCGACATTCTGGTTTTTTTCTCCTTTGTGAGATTTTTAATTGAGGCATTATATGTAGCCATTGTTCATGAAGAAAGAAGTTCAATTTCTATACTGGAAAGAAAAGAAGAAATACTCCCCTCTTCAATCCCTTTGGCTTCTCCAAATGGAGTCTGATGCTTCATAGGAAACAAACAAACAAAAAGAATGAACATATTGGGGTGGGAGAAAGAGTGAAAGTTAAGGCTAAAAGTCTCATTCCTTCTCTTATATCCCTTTATTGCTAAGAAATCCCAGCAACTTGAAAATCTAGGTAATCTAAACTTTTGTAGTAGTTCCATATCCAAACAGCTTCAGAGTTAAAATTATGGAATCTTCAATCAATTTGGCTATTGAAAATAAATGACCACTCTGGGGACATATCATCAGAACAGAAATTTATTTTAAGTAAAAAAAAAACCCAAACCAACAAAAAGACAAATCCTAAAGGGCCTATCTATACATCGTCTTGCCAAGGCTTGGAAATCATAGATAAGGCTGTCAGTCAGACTTAATCTGAAAGGTATAGACAATAGGAAAAAATCCTTCACACATTAATATGTATAACACCATGATGTGGCTTTTCCTATTCCAAAGAGATTTCAACAACACCACAAAAAAAAGGCACTGCTACAGTTTCTGAACCCCCATTACTGTAATAGCTTCTTCTTCTCTAAAGTCAAAATACAGATTATATCACCATGTATTTAGCAAGCCAGTGTATTGTAATGAGATAGCATGCTTGGATGGTAATAGAGCCCTAAAATTTGAATCTAGCATGTTGCTAATAATTCTTAGCATATGGTAAGCACACAAGCATTGTTACTGAATTCTATTCATATTCTTATAAAATCTATATTAACAGGATGGTCTTTATTTATTTCAAAGACAGAAAATTGAAGAACAAAAAAAATTAAGAAGGCTGACGGTTCTTTTGGTAAACAAGCATCTATTAATCAAATCGATCATTCAATCAACAAACAAGAATTTATTAAACATGGGACAGGCACTATTCTAGAGTCTAGAGATACAAAAAACAAGAGTAAATGTCTCTGCCTTCAAGGAGTTTGCATTCTACTGGAGGAAAAAGAGTACAGACTCTAGAGTCAGACAACATGAGTTCAAATCCTGCCTTTGACATTTACTTGTGTGACCATTGGTTAATAGTCATTTAATCTTTGTAGGTTTGGGTTTCATCATCTGCAAAACAAAGGAGTTGGACTAGATGACCTCTGTCACTTCAAGTTTTCTCAATGTTTTATCCTATGACCTTATGTTGATATGTGAATGTGAGTAGTTCAGGTCTCACCAATGTATTCCTATTTGGAGAAGTGTAGGATTAACGTTAGGATCTCAATCCTTCCTCTCTTTAAGAGGAGAAATAGGATGTTTTTCAACTGTGTCCAACTTTCTACAAACAGATTTGGAGTTTTCTTGGCAAAGATACTAGAGTGATTTGCCATTTCCTTCTCTAGCTCATTTTATAGACGAAGAACTGAGGCAAACAGGGCTAAATGACTTGCCCGGGGTCACTAGTAAGTGTCTGAGAGCAGATTTGAACTTAAGAAGATGAGTCTTCCTATTTCCAAGTTCATTGCTTTATGCACTGGGCCACCTAGGCACCCCAGGAAGTAGAGTATAGGAGGTAACTTTAAAGGCAGAGAAAATAGAAGGTCCCAGAATGCATTTGTGAGGTGTCCTGGGAGTGCATGGCAGATAATTCCAAATGCAGCCTCAGCAGTGGGTAGTAGCAATAAAGACTATTTCTGAGCCACTTGTCATTGATTGCCCAAAGACTGCAGCTGAGTAGGGATCATAGGCTTCAGCTTTACCAAGATCTCCAAAAGTAGAAATTTTATTCCCATGTCTTACTGCACTCTAGCTCTCTGATGTGAGGCCAATATTATGAAGACATGAGTGTTGTTATGGGAAATATATTGTTTTCTGGACATTTATGTCAATTTAGGACTATTAATATCTTAGTCAACTTGAATGTGGAGGAAATCACAAAAATACTGAAAGACACAGTAAAAGAATTGAGTAACCATAGATTACAGCCTATAGATAGAATTTATTTATACAAAGAGAATATAACATCCACTAAGTATATGTTCTGTAAATTACTAGACCCATCTGGCCTCTCCAAAATTCCTTACAATATCCATGTTGGGGTCAATGCCTAGTAACTGACTCAAAATATTACATCTAAATTGGAGTAATTCTAATTCCATGGAGAAATTACAGCATTAATGAGCAAAGGGAATCATACAGAAAAAGAAAATGAAGTACTGACTTATTCCTACATGAGGGGTTTTATCCAAAAAGGATGATAAGGCAAGATTCTTGTTGGGATTAGATACCTCCTCTGTTGGTTAGGCTGATTCCACATTTTTCTATAAGAGAAACAAAAATTTTACCTGTACTTAGAGGGAGGGCATTCATATGACATATAGACAAGTACCTTCTATAAGAAGAGCCAGAGCTGGGATGCTTGTGGTGGAAGGAATTAGGTCTCTTAATAAAGTCTAAGGTATTTGTTACTTTTCCTCAGGAAGAGAGAGGATCAACACTTGGACTATTCATAGAAGCTTTTCCTGTGAGCAAGTCTGAGACTAGGTATGTCATAGTAAAGAGTCACTAGTGCCTCAAATTAGAATTGCCCCTTCTGGGCAACAATCATGAGAAACCTGGATTATGTGTATATCTATGACATTATAGAATTAGATGATATCTGACCTCAAAAAGAAGGGTAGGCTAATGGAGAGTCTTGGAACAATTTATGAACCTATAAGGAAATAGGTCATTAATATCTGGTGTATCTGTTCAAAAGCATGAGGAGTATTGAGGGTGGGGAGTGAAACAGCAGATCAAGTATATGTTGTATTCACTGAACTGACATTTTGGCTCAGAAAGGAGAAACCAATACTTTGTAGTTCATGAGAATTACAGATTACAGATAATGATAGATGTAAGGGCAGTAAAACCTGAAGAATAAATCAGGGTGAGTTTTGAACAAGGGATCAGGGCTTAATTCACAATAAACTAATTGAATAGTCAAGATGTTATACAAAACCCATTAGATGTCTAAGAATTGTTAGGGTTAAAAATGGAAGAAGATCTCAAAGATATTAATAAAAACACCCATTAGGAAGCCCTGGCTACAAACAGATAAAAAAAAAACATTTACCACTGAATGGGATAAGAAAATAAAGCAAGACACTCCCATCAGAGTTACAAAGTCCAAGTCAAAAGCCTGTAAGAAACCTTCTGAAAGAGAATGGGCAAAACAATGATTTCACTGAGAAAAATTTTGGAGGAAGGGAATAGAAACTATGACAGCTTGATGCATGAATTGTTGTTTGTCATTTTTTTCTTTTTTTTTAACCCTTAACTTCTTTGTATTGGCTCATAGGTGGAAGAGTGGTAAGGGTGGGCAATGGGGGTCAAGTGACTTGCCCAGGGTCACACAGCTGGGAAGTGTCTGAGGCCGGCTTTGAACCTAGGACCTCCTGTCTCTAGGCCTGACTCTCAATCCACAGAGCTACCCAGCTGCCCCTGTTTGTCATTTTTCAAAGAGGACCAATAACATCACAGGGCGATAGCTTGACTTATGCATAAATTAAATTTAAGCAAGGCAGAGTTGCACAGTCATCAACCTCACTCCTTTCCAGTCATCAAATCCCAGTTGTAAGACAAGTTAGAACAACTGGTGATGGCCTGGGATGCAATGGATGACCTTGGCATCTTCAATGTCTGACTGAGATCTAAGCTATCTGCAATGCCTGCTTCAGCCATCTCCATGGCCATTAGAATACATTGTTCTCATTGGTCCATTCCACTGGGGGAAGTCTTCACATGCTTTAGGTAGGCATGCCCCTAATTCTTCAAAAGGTCTCACACCAAAGGTACTAGTCCTCCTTTAACATCCATACACCCCATGAATACTATCACCAAAAGACAACTAAAAAAGCACAATTGTCTTCTGCTAAAACTGCAGAGGAGATGACCATGAACAAATGCTGAGGCATTGAGAACCGGTACTGATAAATAAAGACACGGTCTGAGATAAGGATTACACTGGATCCCCAAAGTAGTAAATATGATCTCATCATTGGCATTTTATGCATTTATTCTACCTGGTTTCATAGGATTCCTCAAGAGGTAGCTTATGTACACCTACCTGGACTAAGCAGCTGGATTAAATCTCTCTGGCTAGATCTAAAAATGATTTGAGATAAAACATAATATTGCTCAAATAATAAAAATATGAAATCATTGTTAAGTTGTGGAACCTCATCCCATCTTAATCCCCTTCAGTTCAATGCCTACTTTATTCACATATTCAGAGATTTGATATGAAATGATAACATACTTTATTGTATATACAATAAGAGGAAAAGAAACTAGATTCCTTCCTCCAAATTCATTTGACCAATAGCTTTATTTATGGGGGGAGTGACCATAGGCAAAGAGACAGAGAGATAGACAAAGACTGAGAGAAAGCTGAAGAGGAAGAGGAAGAAGACATCATGTTTTTATATTTGTGGGTGAGACAAGAAGAGAAGAAACTTCAGCTGAGCAATAAAGGAACACTAAGGGAATGGGAAGTATGTGGTCCAGTTTGCCAAGAATATCAATGGTGAACATTTGACAAACTTTTCTCTTACCTTACTTGGGCTCTTTCACACCAAGTGAATATTTTCCATTCTACATGACTCTAAACATCCTCTTTATTAATTTCAGATCTGTCCAGTGAGAGTTAATCCATACCATTATAGAATGACATGTGAAAATGCTCAAATGGAATATGATTGTTTGCTATAGGCAACAAATATTATTAGCAAGTAGAAAAAGTGATGCTAGCTTAGGCACTAGAGAAAGTTGGTTCAGGGTTGATACTAAGTTTACTGAAAACAAGAGCAAATAGTCCAGGTCAAAAAGTAAGTTATTAACCCACTATAGAAATCTCTAAAATTTCTTTCCTGTCTTCTCATCTTCAAAATGGGAATAATGCTGCCTATCTATACTACCTCATATTCTGAACATGATGAATGGCTAATACTAATGATCTCATGATCATAGAAGGAAATAATCACATTTAAGCTTAATTTTCCCCTAGTTATGAAGGAAGATGCCATCTGTTCACCTCTCAGGAAATATGAGACTAGACTCCATATTGTCAGTTATAATCCCATTGGGACAGGTGACTCAGATGTTCTTGAAAGACATTTTAACATAATGGAAAGAGTTCTGAATATAGAGTCAGGACTGCATGGGTTCAAGTCTTACCTACTTGCTATCTGATCATAATCAGATCAATCAACCTCTCCGAGCCTTTGTTTTCTCATGTATAAAATGGGGATCAAAAATTTATTAAACACATTCTATGGGCACTATGCATAGCATTAAGAATACAAACATAAAGAATGAAACAATACCTACCAGCGAGGACTTTGCATTCTAATGAGGAAGATAAGTACATATGTATCTGTGGAATAAATGTCAAAAATATAAATATAAATAAATGCAGGGTAGTAAACAAGGGAAGAAGGACCTGAGGGAAAAATAATCAAATGTAGAAGATCATGCTTGAGTTGTGCCTTGAAGAAAGAGAAAGATTCTGTGAGGCAGAGGAGAGAAGAGAATATTCCAGAGATGGAGAGCAACTAGCATAAAAGCACAAAGACAGGAGAAAGCACACCCTGGAGTCTGAATATGGGATTGACATGGCTATAGCTGCCTTATGTGGAGGATGTCCTGAAGTACGGAAAGACATAAGGTAAGAAGACTTATTAGAAGGTTCCTAAAATAATCCAGGGTGATAATGATAGTTCCCTCTTATAATTTGCTGTGAGAATAAATAAAATACAACAGTGACTACTACTACTACTACTACTACTACTACTACTACTACTACTACTACTACTACTACTACTATTCCTTCCTACTACTACCACTACTACCACTACCACCAATACTACTGCTAATATTACTACTACTTCTGCTACTCTATCACTACTAATACTACCATGACCACCACTACTACTACTATTACTATTCTACTGCTACTTTACCACTATTACTACTACTAATCATCATTATTATAATAGCATTTTTTAACACTTTACAAATATCTTGTTTTATCCTCAAAACAACCCTGAAAGGCAAGTGCTATATTACTATCATTTTCATTTTACAGATAAGGAAACTGAGGAAGACAGAGGTTAAGTGATTTGCCCAGGATCATAATGCTAGTGTCAAACACTGCATTTTAATTCCAGTCTTCCTGACTCCAGGTTCAGCATTCCATCTACTGCACTGCCTAGCTATCTTACTTGTAAAGAGTTTTATATGTAAAAAGCCTTATAAATTTTAAAAAGCTAATCAAATCTCAGTTATTATGTGTGAGATGGAGCAAGGAAAAATGATATCTTCCAAGAAGAAAAATGTGGGCCATTCCAAGGATTTCTTACAGAATATTTCTATAAATTCTTATCTACTTCTCATAAGACAGAAAATCATATTTGAAAACAAAATGCAAAGTGCTGTTATATTACTATTATCATTAAATTTTCTTTTTTTTAGAATTTAAAATTTTAGGCATCTACCAAATAAAATTTTTAAAACTGCTTAACTTGGCATTCAAAGCTCTTTACATTTCTCCTTGAATCTACCTGTTTGGTTTTATTTTACACTACCCTCATATACTCTATATTCTAGTCAAAGTCTATTACTTTAATCCTTCCCTTTGTTCTTTTGTTTTTCTCCTTCTCTATGAATTTGATTGAGTCTAAGATAGATTGCTTGCATTTCTCTGCCTATTTAAAATATTTCTCTTCTTTCAAGGCCCTACAAAGGTTAGCACCTCTTGACACACATCCTCTCCTTATTTGCTCCCTAACTTCTCCCTTGGATCATTAGATCATAGATTGGAGCTAGAGTTGAAACCAACTAATACAATGCCTATATATTTTAGATGATGAAATTGAATCCAAGAGATGTCAAGTGATTTAACCAAGGTCACACAGGTAGTAGGTAGCATTCCTGGGATCTGTGCCTAAGACTGAATCTATTGCTCTTTTCATTGAACATTCAGCATCTGATGGTCACTTTTATGCCATTTGTTATCTTCTCCTGTATGTTTAGTCATAATCTAATGTAATTATTTGTGCAGGTGTATCCTTAGTTCCTGTAGATGTTAAACTAAGGAGAGGCAGTAATTATACCATTTTTTAAATCTTGCCATACCCATCACCTAGTACAGTACATTGTACTCAGTAGGTACTTAATTTTTTTTTAGATAATCTTAGAAGTATACAATTCTTTTTTCCTTGAAATTGAATCCAAAAGGGAAAATGACTTACTTGTCCAAAAATATGTATTGTTCTTTTTGTGGCAGCAAAAAATTGGAAATTGAGAGGTTATCCATCAATTGAGGAATGGCTAAGCAAATTGGGGGATTTAATTCTAATGGAATACTATTGAGCTATAAGAAATAAAAAGCAGGATGATTTCAGAAAAATCTGGAAAGACATACATGCACTGATGCAAAGTGAAGTAAATTGAACCAGAGGAATACTGTACCCAATAATAGCAATATTTTTTGATGAACTATGAATGACCTAATGATTGTCACCTAATTGTAAATAATTGATGGAGTCTAAGTGAAAACCAAAAGATACTATATTTCATTTTCTTTCTTCTTTTCTTTGAGATCTCTTCCACAAAATAAGTAATATGGAAAAATATTTTACCTGAATATATAAATAAATTTTTTATCAGATTGTTTACTGTCTCAGGGAGGGATGGAAAAGAGAGAGAGAGAGAATTTAGAACTTAATTTTTTAAATGAATGTAAAAATAATTCTTACATGTAATGGGGAAATAAAATATTTTTTTAAAAAATTTAATTCTATATGATAAGAGGAACTGAAACATATAACACATCCATGCTGACATTTCTCTTTTCAGTAGGATCTTGATACTCAAGAAACACAACATGCCCACCTCCCACTGTGAGCACAGTATTATGTTGTTTTGTACCTGGAGATTGGGGATAGCAAGTATACTTGTCAGATCTCTGGGAAAGGAAAGATTTTAAAACCAAGCAAGAGTTAGAGAAAATTACAAAATGTAAATTAAATGGTTTTGATTATATTAAACGAAAAAGCTTTTGTACAAACAAAAACAATGTAGTCAAAATCAGAAGGGAAACAACAAATTGGGAAAAAATCTTTATAACAAAAAACTCTGACAGGGGTCTAATTACTCAAATATACAAGGAGTTAAACCAATTGTATAAAAAAATCAAGCCATTCCCCAATTGATAAATGGGCAAGAGACATGAATAGGCAATTTTCAGGTAAAGAAATCAAAAGTATCAATAAGCACATGAGAAAGTGTTCTAAATCTCTAATAATTAGAGAAATGCAAATCAAAACAACTCTGAGGTATCACCTCACACCTAGCAGATTGGCTAAAATGAAAGAAGGGGAGAGTAATGAATGTTGGAGGGGATGTGGCAAAATTGGGAGATTAATGCATTGCTGGTGGAATTGTGAACTGATCCAACCATTCTGGATGGCAATTTGGAACTATGCTCAAAGGGCTATAAAAGAATGCCTGCCCTTTGATCCAGCCATACCATTGTTGGGTTTGTACCCCAAAGAGATCATAGATAAACAGACTTGTACGAAAATATTTATAGCTGCGCTTTTTGTGGTGGCAAAGAACTGGAAAAGGAGGGTATGTCCTTCAATTGGGGAATGGCTTAACAAATTGTGGTATATGCTGGTGATGGAATACTATTGTGCTCAAAGGAATAATAAACTGGAGCAATTCCATGTGAACTGGAAAGACCTCCAGGAATTGATGCAGAGCGAAAGGAGCAGAGCCAGAAGAACATTGTACACAGAGACTGATATACTCTGGTAAAATTGAATGTAATGGACTTCTGTACCAGCAGCAATGCAAGGACACAGGACAGCTCTGAGGGATTTATGGTAAAGAACGCTACCCACATTCAGAGGAAGGACTGCAGGAGAGGAAACATATAAGAAAAACAACTGCTTGAACGCATGGGTTGGGGTCGACATGATTGGGGATGTAGACTCGAAACTACCACCCCAAAGCAACTAACAACAATTTGGAAATAGGTCTTGATCAAGGACACGTGACAAAACCAGTGGAAATGTGTATCGGCCATGGGAGGGGGGAGAGCTGGGGGTGAAGGGTAAAGTAGGGGCATGAATCATGTAACCATGTTAAAAATGAATATTAATAAATGTTAAAAAAAAGATCTATGCAAAACTAGGATAGAAGTCTTTCTATTGCTCTATGTTGTCTTTTTTTTAAACCCTTATCTTCCATCTTAGAATTGATGCTAAATATTAGTTCTAATGTAGAAGAGCAGTGAGGGCTAGGTAATGGAGGTTAAGTGACTTGCTTAGGGTCACACAGCTAAGAACGGTCTGAAGCCATATTTGAAGCCAGGAAATTCCATCTCTAAACCTGGTTCTCAATCCTCTGAGCTGCCTAGCTACTCCCGTGAAGTTGTCATTTTAATAAAAATCAAATTGGGGTTAGAATACAGATCTGTAGTGGGAAATGCGAGTTAATAACAACTGTCAGATGGGTTTGTTTTTTTGCGTGTGATTTAGGGGTCACATTCTTCCACTTCCTGAGCTCTGAGGTGCTTTAGGACTTCCATGGTCAGAAGTCTATGATTCACTCTTTGAAGGAACTGCTTCGTAAGTGTTTGCTAGTCTTTTCTTGTACAGATATTGCTTATCCCTGATGAAGTGGTAAAAGCCTAGAGGGCAGTGATTTCACCTCCAAGACACTCTGCATCTAGCAGATACACCATCCAAATTGTTGACTAGCTAATTGATTTTTAATATTGAGAAGAGTTAAACTTGTGTTTAAATGCAAATTAAACATAAATGTGGATTAGGCTGTGTTGTGGTTTTTCTTGGAGAGGAGAAAAAAAAAACCATTTGCCTTGCTCATCATTTTAAGTAGGATAGGTGTGTTCTCTGAGGGAAATCATATTTGCTTTCCCCGAAGAAATAAACCGGTAAAGCTGAAATTTGTTCTGAGAGCTAATCACTTCGTCTCTCCATGGAAACCTCTGTGTTAGCAGTAAATAAATCTCACACATAAATGATAGGAACATAATTAATTTACTGATCTGCCCAGGCCCTGCCAATGGGAGAAAAACAGTTTCCTCTTGTATGAAAGGAGGTGGGGCATTTAATCCAAAGAGTTTCCCCATTCCATAGGCATTTGTTGAAGTTATGAATGGCTTATTAGTAGAATTCAGAAATAAAAAGGGCCTGCGGGCAGGCAGCTAGGTCCTCTCAAGTGTGGCAATGAAATTAAGAGCAATGACTGCAGAAATTCACAGAACAGGGAGATAATTAATCTAACTGGAGGGGTGGAGGGTAGATGCCAAATTCAGCAAAATGGCTTTGCAATTAAAGAAATTAAAATGATAAAGTCAAGTTGATCTATTCATTCAGGGATATAATTTAATAAAAGCATTTTTAAATCTTCCCCATTATCTCACCCAATTTTCCCTCGGTTCAGCAGACAATGCCCCTATAAGGAAACAGTGATGAAGTCTATCAGTTTGCCAATGGTTCTACTTCATTTAAATCTCAAAGTCAGTTCCAGAAGCCCATGCCCTGGAGGTCAAAGACCTTTAGTACCAGATCTCTACTGGAAATCAACAAGTCATTTTTAGTGGGGAGGCATGCTTTTGTTCTGATGATATGATTTATTTTCTGATTTTTTTTAACCTACCATCTCCATAGTATAGTTTGAAGAGAAGATCTTATTGGTTATCCATAATGTCCTTGGCTCAATAGCCTTAATTATGAGAGTATTTATTCTGTTATACAACTCCTTATCCATAGTCCACATTCTTAGACTTCATACTAAGCATCTAAGATTCTAGTAAATAAATATAATATAATAAATATCCTGGTAAGCACTTAACATTGCGGGGGGGGGGGGAGAGAATGCATTCATGACATACTTTAATCTTCATAATTAATAAAACCATAGATAAGCCCAATTTGTTGCATTTGCTGATTCCTGAGGCATGTATGTTCACAATAACAGTCAAATCTCAGGAGCCACTTAGGTCTGACTCCAACACACTTCTTCAGTGTCATGGATAAGTGGCAAAGAGATACCAAGAAGTATCAGCTCCCTCCGAATTAAGTATCTGAGTAGATTATAAAGTCCCCATCTAAAATTCATAGTTATTCTTCACCAGGTAAATCAGAGAAAAATCTGATTTGGCTCAGATTTCACCTGATACCTCAGATGATCTACTTTCTTGTCCCTAGCTTTGGGGCAAAGAAAATGATATCTCTTCTACCCAGGGCTTATTTTCCTCTTACTTAAGAATATATAATTTCAGCCTGTTCATTACTAAATCAATTCAGTAAAAATTTCAATAGAACTTGTTAATTAACTGGTAATTGAAACAAACAATCATAATATGTAGGGTCTTCTTGTTGACCTAGGTCCACAATCACTGAAAGTGACTCAGACCAAATAATCACTCAGCTCACCTGGAACTTCTGGGCAAGATGGCATCTAAATAAGAAATTATTTTCATTTTTACCATTGTGCTCCTATATAGCACAATGACATTTAATAAATGCTTATTGAATTGAATCATTCCATCTTACATAGTCATTTGAAGAACTTTGAATTAACTTGAAAACATTATTTCTACTTTATTATTTTTGTTACAATTTATATTACAAAGAAACAATGTGAAACAGCTCACCTTGGAGTCAAGAAGACCTGATGTGGGAAGCCGTTCTATGTATTAAAACCTTTGGAGAAATAGGATCAAATTTAGGGCCTGTTATCTGGATTCCCTACGTGACCAATCCAGGCTGAGGCAGTCTTTGTGTTTGGTTCTGGTCACCTGAGCCCCGAAAAGCTCTGGTACCAGCAGGTAGGTTAATCCCAAATCAACTTGATCCCTCCAAGAGGCTATTAGGCGTCATTTAGAGAAACAGAGTCTGTAACAGATATTTTATCTGGATCCCATTACAAAATCATCGGCAAGTAAAACTGTGTGTATGATTTTTCTGCACTGCATGTCAGGAATGCAGACAGAATGGGCCATCTAAGATAAAAATCTGAGGCTCCTCTTTTGACTCAGTTTCGATCCCCACCTTTCTTAGAACTCCTATTGGAAAACTTTGAAGTGGCAGACCAGCATCTACTGAGTTAATGATTCCTCTCCTTGATAATTAAGAAGCCTGAACCCTAACAAACATTACTTAAGATAAGTCTGCATACTTAGATAAAGTATGGCGCTTTTAGTCTTGACTTTATTTGTCCAGGTGCCTATAATCCTGGAAGACAGAACTCAATAAGTGAGCATCTCCATAAAAATATTTCCTCTCCCAGAATTATCCCTACTAATTGATGGTTGGAATTTGGCCATTGTCTTGGTACTTATACCTTTACTCTTTAGACTTTAATGGGTTATGTATGATCTGTTACCCCTTCATAGCTGTGTTCTTTGTTTGAAACCAGTATATAATAAACTCCCAAGCCCACAGACTTTGGGACAGCATGGGCTAACCACTAGTCTAGTTGTTCTCATTTTCTTTCTCCTGCCTTAACCATCCTATGCCACCACGCCGCTCAGGACCCCAAAAAAATCATATAGAGGCATGGCCCCCTATAACCTGAGTTCAAGTTCTACCTCTGACACTGACAATGTGACCTTAGGCAAATTACTTAACTCCTCCGTGCTCCTGGACAACTCTGTAAGACTATAAATTGACTAGAAAATGCTGATATCCATTGGTAGGTGTAGTTCTTCACCAGAACCCTTCATGAAATCATAAGTCCTCTGAAAAAAAACAAATCCAGAACCTAAAATGGCAGATTGATAAGAGTAGTGTCAAGAAGTAGTTTTCTTTTTATTTCCCTCAACCTCTAATTTTCAAGAAAATACAAGGTTTGGGTCTCATTGTAGACATCTGAATAACACCTACCATTACTGATCAGACTTCAGAAAATGGGGATACATCTTGATTAAGGTTTATCAGTGGAAATTCTCATTATTGGATCCATTCCTCAGGACAAGGCTGGTATGTTGCTACAATGAAGTGGTTCAGTCAGTCAATCAATAAACATTTACTAGGTTCGACCTTTGTGCCAGGCATTGTGCTAAGTTTATGCTTTCTCTTCCTTAGACTTTCCGACTAGAATACATGAGAGGAATGGTGGGAAAGCTGGAGAATGAAGACTTGCAAGAAAATCACATAATGAATTGCTAGCATAAAAAGATGTTCCTAGACTTCCCAGTATTGATTGCGTTTTTTTCCCCCTACATTATTTCCTTCTTTGAGTACAGGTCAAAGACATGTTTCTGAGAATGTATATTACCAGCCTTGGAGGTTACCCAGTGGGTTAATCATGAGTTTGAGAGTTTCTAAGAATTCAAGAGTGAAAGTTTGAATATTGGACTCTGGTCTCCCAGAGGAAGAAAATTTTCTCAATAGGCTACAATTTAGGGGAGCTATATAGCTGTCCTATAGCTTAAAGACTAAAGCTAAATCCTGGAATGGCAAGGAATTACATCTTGCCAACTTGTCTTGCTATTACTGGTGTTACTTCAATGAAGGTGGAAAGTAACTAAGGAATATTATTAAGTTGCCCCAAAAGTGTTTTTTTTTCCAAGGGAAGTTTACTGGGCTATTTGCATGCCTTTTATTTCTATCTAAATTGGTGGGCTCCTGGGAATCCTTTTGTCCTAAACATTTCTATAAAGAGTAAAATCAGAACTATCCCATACCCAGTACCCATACTCAATATTAAATATTGATGCAAAAAATGAGGAACCTGCTACCTGCTTTTGAAGAAATCTAGACATAAACCAAACCAAAGGATTATTTCTTGAGATGGCCCCAGATTAATTCCAAATAGGGACAATAAGTCAAAAAAAAAGAAACTTACCTTATTCAAAAACAGCTACAAAGAACACAGGGCAACAAGATGGCACAGTGGATGGAGTGGCAGACTTGAAGTTAGGAAGACTCATCTTCCTGAATTCAAATCTGACATCAGACACCTGAGCTCAGTCACTTAACCCTGTTTGCCTCAGATTCCTCATCTATAAAATGAGCTGGAGAACAAAATGGCAAACCACTCCAACATCTTTGCTATGGAGTCATGAAGAGTCAGACACAACTAAAACAACTTAAAAATAATACCAAAGAAGAACATATTCGGGTCCAGGTGAGATTAGAATCCTTTGTAAAAGTGAAGAGGAAAAGGGAGAGTTTGGACTACACTTATTAGTCTCCCTACTACAGTTTTTAATGCACCTCCCAAATAAGGAAACTTCAAAATAGGAACATGTGGGGTTTGTGACGAATGATTTCTATGCTCAAAAGAAAATTGCTTATTAATTTGTCTAACATTCTGATGATGTAAGGTCTGACCATCCTTATTGTTATTATTAATGTTACATTTTCTCAGTAAAGAAATCAAAGCGGAGAAGTGACATGTGATTGCACTTAAACTGTAATTTGAAAGGACCCAGAGATAAGACTGGGGGCCAGGTGTTCTTATTCAGAATTCACTGCTCACTAAACAATCCTATTTCTGTAGCTAATACACCTGTATAACCTATCTCTATAGCTAATCTAGAGTTATAATCCTATCTCTATAACTATCTATGGACTGTATTTGAAGTGGTGATTTGGAATTATCCATCAATCAATCAACACATTTCCATTGCTTAACTACCATGTGCAAGACTCTGGGATAGAAAATATGTTTTTTAAACATGGATTCTTCCTTTAGCAGTAAAGCAGTTATATATTTTACAAGTTTAATGTATCTGTGATCTCATCATTGTGAGAATTCCTTCCACTGGATCAAATCACAACCCATCAGTGGCTTCCCATTCTATGTAGTTTTTATCTCCTTTCTTCCATATATCATCTATGGAGAATCTACCCACCACTCTGGAGGTTTTCTCTTAGGTCTTTTTATTTTTAAGGGATGGGGAGGAGGCACTATCTTTTTGCTATTTCTAACTTTCATCAAGTAAACAACCCATTTCCTTTTCTGATCATAAATTTCCACAATGATATCCCTTATGAGACTGCCTAAATATAGGTCATCATTGGAAATATGCCATAACCTACTTACACCCACAGTACATATGTCCTTTTGGCCTTTTGAGTGACCTAAAGCTTTCATTTCTAAGAGAGTGTAATAAGATCCATGAGCATAAAACATCATTGGGAGACTCTTAGTTTTGGAAAAGATGGATCTTTGCACCAAGGAACAGTTTGGTATCAATAAAAACACAGCAGTTTCACAAATACAATTTAGTCTATGTTTGTCCTTCACTTCAATTCTAGGTCAAACTAATTGTCCAACTTCAATCCCTGTCCATTTGCTGATGTACTAATTCAATGAACTGATATTATAACTACATGATACAGTCTAAACAACAGAGATTTTTAAGCCATTTAGTTTTTCCTACATAAATTGCTAGGTTATTTTTTTAACAGTCATGGATCTCATTGAAGAATTATGGCAATATTCTAGAATTTAATATAAACAGAAAATATCATCTGGAGCCCTTAGATGACCTTACCATCTATATGGACATCCTACTTTGGACCTTGTACAAAATATCCTCTAGTAGTGGCAAGCATATATTTTCCTAGTTTAAGCCTCATTTGACTTCAATTATCTTTGTGAGTTCAAATCTGATCTCAGCCATTAGCAAGTCACCTAAATCTGTTTGCATCAGTTTCCTCAACTATAAAATGAACTAGGGAAGGAAATGGCAAATAACTCTAGTATCTTTGCCAAAAAAAACCCAAATAGGATCACTCAACTGAAATGACTTAATAATAACAAACAAAACAAAACAAACAAAAAACCAGAAATTTGCTGAATGGAGTTTTCTCTTTGTGGGTGTCTTTATCAAAAAATCTTGCATGTTCTTAATATATGCAAGAGAAACTTCTGGCTGGAGGAGATTTCAACAACTTAGGTTTGATGGCTATACTTTATTATATCCAATAATTTTTGTATTTAATAAATAACAAATAGAAAAGAATCTTATAGTGCTTGCACACTGCAAATTTTAAAAAGTAAAGATGTGGTCTTCTGTAGAACTTCTTCTCCCTTTTCATACTTTCATAGTAGATACCAGTGATACTCATACCACCAAAGAATGAGAAAGTGTATATATGAGTAGGAAGCTATAATATTGTCTTGATTACATTTTTTAGGATTTTAATATTTTTTTGTATTTTTCTGTTACTTTGTATTTTCATCTCTTTGGGCTCTCATGTGAAATCATCCTTTAAGGCTTTTAAGATTATGTGGCCTCCAGCATGGTAAATAGACATAAATACATAAAAATCACTAATGATCCAAAGGAGAAGTCTACACAATGTGCAGCACAAGCACCATAAAGGCATGTGACTAAGAAATATGTTTCTCATGAGGCTCCAGGGCCCTACCAATTGAGCTCAGCACACTTTGCTGGTAACCATGAGGCTCAAGCAGAGAACATGTGCCCTTTCTAGTGCATACACTTAATACAGCCAAGATGTTACTGGCTTCATTCCATTCCAGCTGATATTAGAACAAGAATTATGATTGCCTTTTGATCTGTGCCTTGGTATCAAAAAAGACGGAGAAGTGTTGAGATTTGCAACAAGCATAACACTCAGCTAGAAATCATTTGAAAGACCTTCAACCCAGCTATTGTAGCTTTCAGAAGAGATGAGAGAGAAATAGGAACGTGTTTGAGTTCACTTCAAGGAAGTTCCATCTAGTATAGAATTTTGATATCAGAGGCGGCTAGGTAGCAGACAAAATACTTAAGAGTCAAGAAGACTTGAGTTTGAAACCAGTCCACAGCACTTACTACCTATTTGACTCTGGTCAAGGTATCTAACTTCTCTTGGCCTCAGTTTCCAAAGCTGGGCAGAAAAAGTGGTACTAAGAGTGATGAACAACAACAACAAAAAAAAGGTCCGTGAAATATTTTCTTTTAATGATCAAAGAAGTTAAGAAGGAAATTCAGAAAGGAGAAACAAACAGGACATTTTTTTTGAAATTAATGGCTTCAATCTATTGTATACTTTTTTAAAGCAAGCAATAATAGCTAGAAATTTATAGTTTCAGATGCAATCATCTTTGTGTGCTCTACTTGTATATAGAAATGCTTATTTTTTGGTGTTTAAGTTCAGAATTTTTAAAAATGAAAAATAGAAAAGCTATTTGTTGAACATTGTTACTAATTATTTGACTGTATTATGTATCTTTCAATTTTAAAACTAAAAAAGAAAAAAATTCAACTGCCTCATTAGCTCTATTGACCAAATGAACCACATAATTACTAACAAGTAATTATTATTTACAAGTCCATCCTAACCTCTAAAACATAACAGAGATTTTTGAAAAATAAAACACATTTACTCTCATTGAAAAAAATTAATTGCCTTTCCTCTTACTAAAAACGTTGTTATTAATGATATTTGGGTAATAGAAAACAAATTTTTGGTACCATTCATAAATAAAATAAAATATTCCTAAAATATTTATGTCCCTATATACTATAAAAACATACTAAAATAAATATATAAAAAGAATTAGCCTCAGCTCATATTTCACCAACATATTGATATTGTATGTAGTACCTGTACATAACTAGAAAGTAAATATACATATTTTAAGATGAGTGCTTTTTAATATAAAATTTTTTATTTAAAAATTTTTCAACTAACAAGTATTTTTCTTTCCTTCCACCTTTATAACAAGTATGCATAGTCAAGCAAAACAAATTCCCAAATTGGTCATGTTTAAAACTCTTTATCTCCAGCCATCTCTCTTTCAGGAGATGGGCAGCAGGCTTCATCATCTGTTCTCTGCAATCAATGAGTGCTTTTTTTAAAAAAAACTCATATGACACACAGTTTGAAAAGTTGGGAAACTACCTCTCTAACCTATTCACATGGCTTAAGATCATGTTACCCTTTTTGGTTTTGTCACACTGATGACTCATAAGTTTGCATTCCATTAAAATCTCCATGCATTTTTCATATGAAATTTTGTCTTGGCACATCTCCCCCATCCTCTACTTATGCTGGTGATTTTTTGAACCCAAGGGTAGGACCTTACATTTATGCTGATTAAATTTGTCCCATGGTTTCAGCATGTCAAGATCTTTCTGTGCCCCAGTTCTGTCATCCACCTTATTAGCCATTCCTCATAGCTGCAAATTGGATGAGCATGCCACTGAAGCCTTCATCAAAGTCAGTGATAAAAAAAAATTGAACAGAAGAGTGCCAAGGAGAAAAAAAGTGGCACTTTACTAGAGATGTACCTTCAGGCTGACAACGATCCATTAATTACCACTTTGAGTCCTGTCATTCAACCAGTTCTGAATGCACTTAACTGTACTTTTATCCAGCCCACATCTCCATCATGTCAACAAGGATATCATGAGAAATTTTGTCAGATGCCTTGCTGAAATCCAGGTATGTTATGTCGTTGGCATTTCCCTGATCTGTCGAGCTAGTAGCCAAATCAAAAAAGGAAACATGGTTATTCTGGAGGGATTTCTTGATGAACCCATGCTGGCTCTTAGTGATCTTGTTCCTTTTTCTCTTTTCTAGGTACTCACAAAGGATCCCTACATCAAAACATCCTAATATTTAATCAGGAATAGGAAGCAAGTTCATTAACCAATACTCTGAATAATTTACATCATTCATCTTTTAAAACATTAACATTTCCTGATATGCAGTCCTGATGAACTTCTCCCATTCTACATACAATTACATCAACAAGTTCTTTGAATACTCTCTCTTACCCATCTCCTTTTCTTGGGGTTTTAAATATGTTTGCTCTAAACTTCTCAGTCTGAAGAAGATTCTATTTGCTTAAGAAAATGAAGTAAAATTAAAAGTTGACATTCTCTGAAATCTTAAAAATCTACACTTCAAATTCATCAAGGGATTCCTGACTTCCCCCTTCTTTTCTATTGTATATTGTAAAATGGCACAGAATGCTTCTAAAATTTTTTGTAGCATATGGATCTTTCTTTTCTTTAATCCATTCAAGGTAAAGATCTCCAAACCCCCACCAAATACCACTCCCTTCAAAAGTTCCTAACATTTTTTCTCTAACAACCATTCTCCTTATTAGCTAGAATCGGTATGATGTAAAATAGCAATTCCTTTCTTTATCTTTTGAAGAATGAAATTATCATCAAGTTAAGACAACTGCTCTGTTTTGAACAGAAAGGGACAGCCAACATTTGAGAGGTTTAAGAAACGATTTCTCTTAAATCATTCCTATCCATCAGCTTCATGATTTGCTTTAAGAACTCACCAACTATTTCCTCCTGTCAGTGTAGATTACGGTATAATTATATCACATTATCTATTTTGTATTTCCTCCCTTTGATCCTAAATTAAGTGTTCTGCACAATGCCCTGCCCCCCAAACTCATGGGTTGCCTTAAAGAAGCATACCTTTTTGGCATTTATTGTTACACTGCTGCTCTTTTTAACTCATTTTTTAAAGATTCTCATCCATTCTATTTTTATACAGCTTCTGACTTTAAAATTATCTGTTTCCTAAGAAATTTTCAGGAAAATAAAATCAAAGTTATCAGTAGTAATTTGAAAAATGCTCTTAATCACTATTATTTAGAGAAATGCAAAGTTAAACAGCTCTGAGGTGCCAACTCACACTCATCATATTGGCTAATAATGACAAATGCTGGAAGGGATGTGGAAAAATAGATATATTAATGAACACACTGTTGGTAGAATTGTAAACCACCTTAACCATTCTAGAGAATGATTTAGAACTATGCTCAAGGCTCTATAGGGCTGTATATATTCTTTTACCTAGCATGTATTGCTATATTGCTACTAGATCTATCCCCTGAAGAGGTAAAAAAAAATGGGAAAGGATCCATATTCCTAAAAATATTAGTAGAAGCTCTTTTTGGTTTTGGCAAAGAATTAGAAACTGGATGTATGCTCATCAATTGGGGAGTAACTAGACAAGTTATAGCATATGAATATGATGGAATACCATTGTGCCTTAAGAGCTGATAAAGGGGATGGTCTCAGAAAAAACCTGAGAAGACTTATATGAACTGATACAAAGTAAAGTGACCAGAACCAGGAAATTTTTGTAAAATGTAATGGAAATAGTAACTCTGAAACAATTTCAATTGACACGTGATGAAAAATGCCTCCAGAGAGAAAACTGATTGACTCTAAGTGAAGGTTGAAATATATTTTTCTTTGTTTTTTTTTTTGCTTTTTTTACATAATACTGCTATTGTGGAAATGTTTTGCATGACATTGTATGTATAAGGGATATTTTTTTTCTTCTTAATAGTTATGGGGCAGAGTTGAGGGAAAGAAAGAATTTAGAGCTAAAAAGAAAAAAGAAACAAAACTCTGTTTTTCATCACTTTAAAGATATTTCAGGCATTTCATCTAAGAAATAAGATATCACTCTTGTACTGCAGAAGCCACAATAAATGTGGTCTGAGAGAAGGTTCAGTCCCTAGTTGATATGGCTATAGTTAAAATAACCATCACATTTCTTGATCCTTACTATCATCTAAAAATGATATATCATTGGAGGGAAATGTTGTTGATTTATTTAGTAAACCAACAAAAGTTGGCAATGCAGCTTAAAAGGAAGGTGAAAAAGCTTGAAAGGGACTCAAACTATCCTAAAGAAGATGAAATACAATAATTTGATATATCATTTGCCACAAATCTGACTCTGGGGAAAATATTTAATTTGGTAAATGTACTATTAGCTCAATTAGCTTTAGTTTAGCTATTTTTAGGATTAATTGACATGAAATACATTGGATCTAGATGAATTGAGTTTAGGTGAATTGAGTTAAAGTTAAAACTCTAAAAATGGAATTATCTCTCTTTCCAAATTTATTTCCCTCTTCTCACCCAAACAAACAATTAGCAAGAATTTATTAAGTGCCTAGTATGTGCCACGTGCTTTGCTAATACCTAGGAATATAAATCCAATGAATATATCACTCCCACTCTCAATGTACTTGTATTCGTTTGGGGAAGATACTATGTATGTAGAAGCATGGAGAGAATAAATGCAAAGGAAATGCAGAATAATTAAACATAAAGTATTTAGGAAGAGAAGGCACAAACAGTTGAGGGAATTCTGAAGGGTTTTGTGTAGAAGATGGTGCTTTAAGTGTGTCTGGAAAAAGGAGAGGGAATCTAGAGGCAGAAAGAAGGGGATCATATTCCAGGGATGGAAGACAGTTGGTATAAAAGAAAGGAGATGGGAGAGTATTATGTCTGAGTACTATGTGTGAGGAATAAAGGGATGAACGCTTTTACTATACTATAGAATGCAGGAAAAATAGGTTGAGAACAGGTTGTCAAAGGCTTTGAAACCAAAGCAGAAAAATTTATGTTTTATCCTAAAGACTACTAGGAGTCACTCATATTTATTAAGTAGAGGAGTGATATGGTCAGATCTGCATATAATAAAAACTAATGCTATAAAACCTACTCATTTCCCAGTCAAAATAAATTTTTTTTCACTTTTGAACCCTTTATTATATTCCTTTTGGCTGAAAAGCCTCCCTCAAGGGAGTAGCAAGGTGGCTCAGTGGATAGACATTCAGGCCTGGAGACAGAACATCCTCTGTTCAAATCTGGCCTCCAACTTCCTAGCTGTGTGGCCCTGAGCAAGTCACTTAACTCCCATTACCTAGCCCTTATTGCTCTTCTGCCTTGGAATCCATATACAGTATTGATTCTAAAATGGAAGTAAGGGTTTTCTTAATGTTTCCCTCAATATCTTTGCTTATTTCAATATTTTCCAGCTCAGACGCTACCTCCCTCAATAATTCTTTCTTTATTTGATTCACACTAACAGATGTGTTCTCCTTGGAGATTCTGCTTATAAACTCTGACAGCATTAATTATGCCCCACCTTATACCCTCCTTATCTCATCTTTAAGCAAGGGATGCATCTCCTAACAGTACCTTATACACAGAATACTCAGAATTTAGGGAGGAAATTATATCTATAGAAGAGGAGAATTGCATCCTCTAAATGATGAAAACAAATAAACAAATCACTGTGGAAGGATCTGGAGAGGACTCTATTCAAGCCCTTGTTGGAAGGAAAGTATGTCAAGGAAGCAACACTTTGATGGGCTAATCACTGGGGATAAGGAAGGTTTCTAGTTGGGCTAGCTTTTTATAAGATAATTTGGATAAGTCCTCATCAGCAAAAAAGGTTGGTCAGGTGGATGAACCAGAAAACTTCCAGGTATAAACAGGTGGGAAGTGGAGATGGTACCTGGATTATTTGACAAATATGCAGGAATACAAAGCTTCAGGAGAAATGATGCCTCCCTCAACACTGATTGACAAGCAGAACATGAGTTAACACAATTTTCAATAGTCCACTTGAGCCAAATTCCTGCTTTCAAGGTTGAAATCTCAGATAATCATAGATTTATAACAGGAATGGACTGTTGAGATTGAGTCCAACATCCTTGTATTATGCATGAGTAAACAGATGCTCTGTAAGGTTAAGTGATTTGCCCAGGATTAAATAGGTAGTAAGAATGTAGGAAGTATTGAAACCCAGGTCTTTCTGACTTCAAATATGGTGTTCATATGTCCCAAAAGTCACAAAATTGTGCATACCCTTTGATCCTATAATACTACTACTGAGTCTCTACGTAGCCCAAAGGGATCATAAAAAAGGGGAAAGGACCTACCTGTACAAAAATATTTCTAGCACCTCTTTTTTTGTTTTTGTGGCAAATATTGGAAATTGAGGTGGTGTCTATCAATTGGGGAATGACTGAACAAATTGTGGTATACATTGGTGATGGAATACTACTATTGTGCTATAAGAAATGATAAGCAAGGTGATTTCAGAAAAAGCTGGAAAGATCTGCAGCATGAAATAAGCAGACCCAGGAGAACATTGTACACTGTGACAGTAATATTGTATGATGATCAAATGGGAAAGACTTGATACTCTCAACAATGTAATGATCTGGGACAATTCTGAAGGTCTTGTGATGGGAAATGCTATCCACCTCCAGAGAAAGAACTGTGGGAGTCAGATGCAGAACAAAGCATACTATATTTCACCACAGTGTGTGTGTGTGTGTGTGTGTGTGTGTGTGTGTGTGTGTGTGTGTGTGTGTATACATATATATATACATAGTTTTATTTGAGAGTTTTGGTTTTATCTGAGTGTCCTCTTACAACAATGACCAATATGGAAATGTGTTTTATGGACCAGATCCAATTGTTTATCCTCTGTGAGTGAGGAGGGGGAGGAAAGCAAGGGTGTGAGATGGGTTGGATTTTTTATTTTCTGAAAATGTATGTTGAACATTATTATTACATGTAATTAGGAAAATAAAATATCTTTGAATTTTAAAAAATCCTGTATTCAATCTACTTTACATACCTCCTTCCATGCTTAGAGCAGCAATACATCCTAGCTCAAAGTTTGTCACTTTCTGGCTTCTCCCCACAAAGTCTCCCTCAGATAAAATGTCATTTCTGGCTCTTCTGTCCTTTGTTAACTACACTCTTTACTGGCTATGTACGTAGTTCCATACATGTACCTCTTTGAAATTTTGAGGCTGCTGTTGAAGTATCCACACCCATGAAAATAGTTATTCCTGCCTTACACAAAACAGGTCAAGAAAAAAAAAAACAAGGAATAACAGAGCTTGGACAGGTAAATTTGCCAGCTCTCTGCCAGTTAGGTAACCTAAGTCTCAAAGGCCACTCTCCCCCTAATGTTCTCTTTCGTGGGAGATTAAGCAGTTCATTTGTTTTCATACTTTTGATGTTTCATTTCTAATGATTTCGAGACTCAGTTCCAAAGTTGTCTTCATGACAGCAGATGCCAAATGTGATTGTGAGTCTTGCTAGAGATCTTCACCTCCACCCTGCTGTCTTCATGGGATCTAATCATTTTTAAGATAGACAGACTAGACTGCCAACAGCCAAGGGCAGTCCTGTTTAAGGCATTCCTTGGGTGTCCCCCAGCCCCCTATCTGGATTAAAATAACTACCCAAAAGACAACACTGAGAAAAATATGTTTCCCAATAACTGAAATGGACAAAAACAAAGATGACATGTTTATATAATTAGTTACATATCTCATTTCTCTGCCTACTCATCTTCTTTTCATTATGCAGTGATGACCTCACAGTCCCCACCAGAAAGAAAACATGGAGATGTGTTAAGTGCAGCCACAGAATTGTTCTATGTTTCCAAGGTACATCTGAGGCCTGATCTCAGATAACTCCTGCCTCTTGAAGTCCCTTCTGTGCCTACTTTCAGTTATGAAAGCAATTCATTAAAAGTTAATTAGAGAGTGAAGTTCACCACCCCATACTTTGTTGTGGGTATTCCAAAAGGCAGGTCCCATATGCCCCTATCTGTTTTCATTTGCTATTGTTAGAAAACAAAATGGCAAGGGATTGCTCCTTTGCTTTTTTTAAGCAGCTTTCTAAATGGGGTAGCTGAATTGTCCAGTTTTACCTCAATCTAGATTCCTCAAGCCCAACTTATTCTGTCTTAAGAGAAAAGCATCTACAGTCAAAAGACCCAGGTTCAAATCCAACTTCTGACACTACTTTGGAAAAGTCATTTAACCTTTCTGTATCTCAATTTCTTGACCCATAAAATGAAGAGGGTTGAACTTAATGATTTCTAGGGTCCCTTTCAATTGTAAATCTATGATTCTAAATCCACCAGTATTCTTTGATGCTCTAGGTTATGTAGTGATCCTATCCTTTGCTCCAGTTAGTTCTTCCAGAGATTTTTTTCAACCTAATATCTCCATGGTTTCTCAATCCAGACCCGATTTCCAATCATACCAAGACCATTCCAAAATATGGGCATTTTCCTAATAGATGGCCACTGGAAGCACTAATTTTGCTAGCCTTTTGTATTGAGTCCAAAATTGCCAGCCAATTCTCCAATGTTTTTTAGTTCAGCAAAATCTTGAATCCTTTCTCCAGAGCCCTTTAAACCCATGTGTTGGGAAGGAAATTGAATCCACATGTGTCTGATTCATTTACACTTAACTCATCAAATGTTGTTTGGTCAGAAGTATTTGATTCCCAAGAAGTGCTAGTTATTGTTCTAGTTTTCGAGCAAGGAAGATGTACTTGGTTAGAAAATGCTTGGTATACAGCCCTGGGGGTGGGCTGCTGTTCCTTTGAAATCCAGAAGTCCAAAATATTAAATGGGAATACAGTTTGATCAAATGTTTCCACTCAGCCCCTGGCTAACATGGAAAAAATGCTCTGACCCTTTTCATGAGGAATTTTACTTCCCCACACACCCTTTGGGCAGGAGCTACAGGAGTCATGTCAAGAAATTGATTACAAGATGCTGTGTAATGTTTCAGTAGCATCTGCACCACCATGATGGATACAGAATCCACCATGTTGCAATTCTTTTGGAGCAGAAAACAATGCAAATGGCAGGAGAAGAAGGAAAATGTTGATCCGACGAAGGAGGTCTTCATCTGGAGTCCATAACCGTTTTTTAAAAAGATGTTAACTATATTTCAGTAGACTAGTTTCCTTTGGAATCCTATATATTTTATTTTACGCATTGACAAACATTATTCTGTGGAGTCCAGGACTTCAGTGGACTGCCAAAAGGGTATATGAAACACAGAGAGGCTATGAATGCCTCCCTTAGTGCCATATGCCTGTATGCCCACACTTAGGCATAGTAGCACCTCAACTTCATTTTTCAAGGTGTATTTGTTACTGAGTAGCCTAAGGCAAAGACTTGCATGACATTTTGCCTCTATGTCACTACAATGTTTACATATACTTTATAGTTATAGGTTCAAGAAAAAGTATTTAAGGCATAAAAAATTAAAAATAAAAACTTTGGACTTGGGATCAAAGACATTCTATTCAGATCCTAGTTGTGTGAGCTGAAGCAAGTCACCTCATGTCTCTAGACCTCAGTCTTCTCCTATGCAAAACTGTGCGGAGCGGGGAATTGTACTAGATCAGTGATTCCCAAAGTGGGTGCCACCACCCCCTGGTGGGGTCTGCAATGATCCAGAGGGGCTGTGACAGCCACAGGTGCATTTGGGGGCAGCGAATAACTGTAAGGGGGCGGTGATAGTATGTGACAGGGGGCGCTAAGTAATATTCTTTTCTGGAAAGGGGGTGGTAGGTCAAAAAAGTTTGGGAACCACTGTACTAGATGATCATGGAGGTCCCTCTGATTTCTAAGTCTTTGAGACTAGGGATTCTGTAAAGTTAGTTTTAAGAGATTGATTATGAGGGGTGGGGGTTAGAGGCAGCTAAGTAGCATAGTAGCTAGAACACTGGACTTGAGATAAAGGAGATCTGAGTTCAAATTGATCATTCTGAGGCAACTTCCCACTGTCTGAGGTAACTCTGCATAAGTTATCTAAGTTTTCTGCCTCAGTTTCCTTAATTGTTAAATGGAGATAATTCTACAATCTATAAAAGGTTTTAGTGAGGATCAAATTAGACAATATGTACAAAGTGCTTGGCACAGTGCCTGGCATGTTCATTATTGGTCATTCAGTCATGTCTGACTCATCATACTCTTGTGGACCATGATACACCAGTACTGTGCATGGGGTTTTCTTGGCAAAGCTACTATAGTAGTTTGTCATTTCCTTCTCTAGTAGACTCAGGGAAATAGAAGTTAAGTGACTTCCTGGGAGCAAATAGCTACTAAGTATTAGAGGCTGCATTTGAATTCAGGTCTTCCTGACTCCATGCCCAGTGTGCTATCCACTGAACCACCTAGTTGCTTCTTAGGCAAACAAAGGTTAAATGACTCCCCCTGGGCTACACAGTGTCTGAGGTTGTATTTGAAATCAGGTCTTCCTGACTTCAAGCTCAGTGCTCTCTCTACCATGCCAAGCTACCACCACCTCGTTGGTGTATCTTTGCCTAATAAACCACGAATACCATCCTCTGGTTTTCCTCTTGCTCCATAACCCCTTCTGAATATTGAGACATAAAATCACATGTAGGCCCCTAGCCTAGGTAAATTATTTTCTAGATGTCAGTTTTCACAAGAAAGAGAAAATAATAATAATAAAAAGACTTGAGACACAGGACAAATAATAACATGTCTTTATTTCATCTCTGCTCCCTTTGATCAACATAATTTTCTTTTTTTGTTTTCTTTTTCTCCTTCCTGTCTCCCTGTTCTTTTTAATGCCTCTACTTCATAATTTTAAGTTATTTTTCTTGTCAAAACACTCTTTTTAAGACTTGAGCTTTAAATCACACTATTCCAGCCAGTGCCAGATACAAGGGGTACCATTCACAGATACTTTCACCACCCTCAAATGAAGCAGGACAAACATTATCTTCAACATACTTTTTTTTGAAACTCTTTGTTTTCTCATCCCAAGAAGTATGGAAGAACGGCACTCTGTTCTTACATGATATAAACCCCTGGACCCACAGTAGGTCCTTACTCACTAGTCTCATTCCTATAAGATCATAAGATTGAGAATTGGAAAGTAAGGAAAAAATCATCTAGTCTGAGTCCCTCATTCTTTAAATGAGGAAAAGGAGACTGGGAAATGAAGCATTATTATTGCTAGAAATTATTCTTACTAAGAGCAATAATTGTGATACGATAATACTAAAGTTGTTAGCAAATATTTTCCAAGGGAGGAAGATGTAGATCTTGTATAATGAAAAGAGATCCAAATTTTGAATCAGAGTAATTTATCTATGTGATCCTGGGCAAATCACTAAATATCTCCAGGCTTTAGTTTTCGCCTTCAGAATAAGGGGGCTGGACAGATGATCTCCATGGGCCCTTCAAGTCCCAAATCCCATAATAATGACAAGTTTTATTGAATTAAAATCTTGCCTAGAATTGGGAAATCCTGAGTTCAAATCCAGCCTCAGATACTTATTAGCTATATGATCCTGAGCAAGTCACTCACCCTGTTTGTCTCCAGTTTCCTCATCCATAAAATAAGCTGGAGAAAGACATAGCAAACCATCCCAGTATCTTTGCCAAGATAACTTTGTGGACAGTATTTGTGTGCTGTGATCTCCAAGGTCATATCACAAGTCATATGCTAGCAAAGTGATTCAATATCAATAATGGACTATAAGCCCCTTGAAGAGTGTTTCTTTTGTTTTTTCTTTTTCCTTTTCTTTTTTCTTTTTGGTCTTTGGGTCCCTAACACCTATCATAGCACTTGGTTCAAAGGAGACATTTAAAAATATAAATCTTGTATTAAATTGAGGACATTAGATAGCAGCATTCAGTCATATACCAAGTATTTCAGGATGCCAGGCACTCTGCTAAGTGCTGGGAGCACAAAAAAAGCCAAACAAACAAATAAACAAAAAATAGTCCTGTTCTCAAGGAGGTTCCAGTTTACTGAAACAACATTTAAACAATTATAAACATACAAGATACAGACAGAGTAGATATAAGGAAATCTCAGGGGGAAAGCACAAGCAAACCTGGGGGAAGTTTTGTGAAAATGCCCACAGAAAGTGGGATTTGAGCTGAGTTTCTTGAAGTAAGCAAGGGAAGCTAAGAGGAAGATGTGAGAGGGACAGCATTCCAGCCATGGAATCACAGACAGCGATAGCTACAGATGGAGAAATGGTGTGCTGTGAACAAGGAACAGCTGGAAGGCAAGTGTCCCTGGATCACGGAATACATGGAGGGAAGTAAAACTTGAGAGACTCGACAAGATGGGAAAGAGGCAGTTTGTGAAGGGCTTTCAAAGCCAAACTGAGGATTATATCCTGGTGGTAATAGGGAGTCATTGGAGTATCTTGTCTTTCAGCTCTAGAAACTAGATATAGAAAAGAGTCATAGGTAGCATTCCTTAGCCATGATAGAGGAGTCTTCCATACACTTGTTTGATCAACAAAGAGCAGGAAGCAGTTGTTTCTGAGTTTGTATTTTCACACAGGCATTGCCAATTGGCACAATTAGAAACCACAGTAGAGAAAGTTTTAGAATAATCTTGCCACTAAACAGTGACAAAAGTCTTAGAGGACTGAGCTGTTGTCCTTTACATTCATAAGCATCTTTTTTCTCTTTAGACTTATTTCCTTTTAATTTTTTCCCAATTAAAAGCAATAACAATTTTTGACATACATTTTTCAAAACTTTGATATCCTAATTGTTTCTATCCACCCACAAACAACTTGACCTGGGTTGTACATATATGATCATGGAAAACATTTCCACATTGGTCATGTCACATAGTCAAGCACCTTAAAGATTTGCTTATTCTCATTCTATACCCACTGTTCTACTGTCTGCAGACAGTGAGTTTGTATCACTACTGGTATGTAATATTCAAGCTGCATGGTACTATTGGGAAATCAATCAAGAGTCTTGATTAGGCATCTCTATAGATGTTGTCAGGTAATAAAGAAAGAAACCAATGTCCACCTGAGCAAATCCATCCATACAAGAAAAAAATCTATCTTGAAGATCAAAAGCGCATCCAGTTGAGGCATGCAGTCATTTTTTCATTTATTTGCCTTCTAAATTGCTGCTTGTTATAGTCTTTATTACAATCGTTTTTTAAATTTTATTGTTCAACTTAAAACATTATGTACTATACAATCAAGAAAAATGTCATCTCGAAGTATAACAAGTTGTGGAAAATGATTGTAATGGAATACTACTGCACCATAAGAAATTACAAACAGGCTCATTTTGGGAAAGCTTGAAAGACTTACATGAAATTTTGAAGAGTAAAATGAGCAGAACCAAGTGAACATTATATACAGCAACAGAAATATTCTTTGAAGAATGACTTGTATATGTCCTCCTCCATAGAAAGAACTTTTAAATAGAAGTAAGACATTCAGATATCTTTTTGTCAAATGATGCCTTCTTTAATAGAAGGAGAGGGAAGAGGGAGTTAATTGATTAAGTTTAACAAACAAACAAATAAATTTTTAAGAATAAATAGGCAGTAATAAATGAAAATGACAAAAACAAAGAAACAACAAAAAATATTTTTTTCAGTATAAACATTTTATTTTGGTTTCAGCTTAAAAGGAGCAGATAGAAGGAGTAACCAGGAGAATAGTAAAGGGAAGAAGGACAAGAAGGAGTGGAAATGCCAAAACATTGAGGGGTTTAGATAGGTGAAGTCCATCCATTGGTTTGGGCATTAAATGTGTCTCTCCTCTAAACAAAAAGAATTCAACTGAACACCCTATCAGCATGTCTTTCTCCCACCCCCTACCCATTGCTCTGATAGTCCAGAG
Organism: Gracilinanus agilis; assembly: GCF_016433145.1. Classification (NCBI taxonomy): domain Eukaryota; kingdom Metazoa; phylum Chordata; class Mammalia; order Didelphimorphia; family Didelphidae; genus Gracilinanus; species Gracilinanus agilis. The sequence continues at coordinate 479,548,809 of NC_058132.1, forward strand.
AAAACCAGTTTCCCTAAATTCTATTAGTCTGGCCTGGTCCCAACACCAAGCAGATGGTCTGGATTTCTGCCCATTTGGGGCTGTCTTAAGACAGGTACACACAAGCTTATCCAGGAAACCTATCACCAACATTCAAGACCCAAGATCCCGAATGAGCCTAAAACAAATAGCAAAAAAGATATGGGCTCCATTGCTCATTTTCAGTCAAGATCATGAAGCAACAGTGGTCCAGTGGTCTCTCCTACTTACCATAGGAAAACTCTCTTCTAGGAAAATATGGCTGACTCCAGGATGCAGTCATCCAGAAATGGTGACTATTTCATGAAGAATCTAATGGTAAGTGGGGCAAGCAGCTCCAGAATCAGTTTCTGATGAAAAGTGCCAGAACACATGACCAAGGACAACCTTTGGCATTCACCCCTCTTGTTATAGTCGTCGAGAGAGGCCCAAGGAATTCCAGAAAATCTTCTAACAGCAGCTTGTAGGAGCAGAAAAGAAATTTAAATGCTCAAATGAATCTGAGTCCATTGATTTAGAAGTCCCCCCTAACAATGTAGATTACAACTCATTGTCCATATTTATCTATAAGAATACCATCAGAGATCTACTGAGTAGGTTGAAGGACAGCCCTAATATTCCATTGTGATGATGACAAAGAAGGTAATATACTATATCGCTATCAAACTGCCTATCTTCTTATTTACCTATCTCTGGCTGGCTGGCTGTCTATCTGTATATCTACCTACCTATCTACCTACCAATCTCTCTCTTTCCCTCTCTTTCCCTCTGTCTGTCTATCTATCTATCTATCTATCTATCTATCTATCTATCTATCTATCTATCTACCTATCTCTGTCTTTCTTTTTTTCTGTCTATCTGTATATCTACTCTACCTACCTACTTACCTACCTGCCTATCTCTCTCTCTCTCTCTCTCTCTCTCTCTCTCTCTCTCTCTCTATCTCTCTCTCTCTG